>NC_141084.1:16560674-16668174 GCF_041138505.1 Cibotium barometz | reverse complement strand
TCCCCGTCCCCACCGCGCAACGGATTCGGGGTGTTAGCAGTGGAAGTAGCACATCTTGCGTGGGGCAGGGTCCCACACTCGGGGCCTCGCCCACAGATATCTGGACAGGTGACTAATTCCTTGGTTCTTCCAAAACCGAACTTGTGACCCCATTGTACATCCTCAGTCCAGGATAAGTCAGGCACGAGCTACGTAGGTCATTCCTCAGCCTTAGCAAGTCAGTCAGTCAGTCAAGTCCCTTAACCCACTTGGAGAGAATCATTCATGCATGTAGAGTCAGTAGAAGCCCTAGGGTTTGCATCAGAAAGCACTCTGCATTTTGCATAATATGCATTCATATGCTTGTGCATCATTTAGAACATCCCAGGCCTTAGGGAATTTACGAGGATTTATCTGGTATTTTTCCCATATTTTATGGTATTTATTTAGCATTTATTGTCATTTATAAACATAAACTTTATTAAATAAATGACCAGCCCCTAGTTAGTATAAATAGGCTTGCATAGGGCTTAGTCTAGCATTCAGTCTACAGTGAGCTAGGTGCCTTCATCCTCAGCACCAGAAGCATTCCCCGGCTTTAGCCTAGACTAGTCCCTGCGTTTGGAGCTTGTGTTTGTGCTTTCAGCCTTCCTTGCGGCTTAACGCAGCCCCTTCATGCAGTCCATTCAGTAGCCAGCAGTTACACAGTCTCTAACACAGCAGTTCAGTCCATCTGTACCCTAAAACGCAGAAATTCAGACCATCAGCCCTTAGGCGTCTGCATACAGTTCTACAACAGTACAGCAGTGCGTTTCAGTCTAGAGTCTGCGTTTTCAGTCTAGCAACGGTTCTACAACAGTGCCCCGCCTTCTGTGCATCATCCATACATGCAACAGTCATCTGGTGAAGGTAACATATCATTCATAAGCATTTACAGCATATTTACATAGCTTAGAACAATCCACCGCAGTCCTTTCTCAGCCTCAGGTGTGCAGTCCTTCCTCATGCCCTTGGGAAGAGAGCATAGACTCGAGATCAGTTCATTGAGGTGTTTCTACAGCCGTGTACAGTTCAACCAGGCTTCCGATCGTCCGAGATCTTGCGTTTGGCTTATCTACAGTCCACAGTCATTCTCTCTAAAGTAATAAAGCAAACACTATCTTGTTATTGGGATAGGGGGCCCTTCAGTGGGTAATTTGGGACCCAATCTGGTGTACAGTTCAGAGCACACCCAGGCATGTTCTTCAGGGAGCTGTGGACACCCCCTTCACTGATGTATACCATTCTATACCCCCAGTATGGTACAGGATGGAGCTAGCTAGGTTGCATATCATGATTGTATACTCCATGCATATAGCTTTGCATTTTTCTCCTAGTAGTAGAGCTCCATCCCCCGCACACCCAGATTCAGCTTTTTTTTTGTTCAGTACTTTTTCATTTTGTTGGGATGACAAAGGATACCCCATACAGGTACTCCGATTTGTCTCATAGGCCGAGTTTGGTCTTTTGGAAGACGTTAATAAAATCTTTCTTTCTTTCTTTCTTTCTCTCATATCTCTTTTAAGTTTGAAGTATTAAAGTGGATTGCTAAACTCACGAAACTCAGGATACAGAAGATGGTGTGAGCATTTGTGTGACAGGATCCTCCAATACGAAGACTTCCGCTGCATATTACACTCTGTAAGAACATCCCGCTCTACAACCTCCTGGATAGGATCTGGGAATGTGCGTGAATCCAGCTGCACTGAATCTCAGACTCAGATACTCTACTTTATTGCTGGTCTGGTTCCATGTGTGTGATCTGTGAGTAAAGGAGGGAAAAAAACCTCCTACCGGAGTCCTAGCTCCTGATGATGAAGAAGAGGGTCACAAACTCAAAACACAACTGCAAGAAACCCTGGCATGGCATAGAGAAGAAAAACCACCCAACCGTGCATATAGCAGTGATGACCTCTGGGCATCTTGTGTGAACCATGACCAGCCACACCATCATCATGCCCATCTGGTCCTTCGTGCTACACATCATTCAGTCCCTTGGCATCAAGGCCGTCACTCAAGAACTTCACTATCACGAACTAGTGTTCACACTTAATATGCTAAGTGGTGATGCATAGTTCTATGCCACCATGTACATGCTTTCTAGCGCCTTGCTTAGTTTATGTACTTGGAGCTAATCCTCAGATTAGTGGGTCTAATCCAACAAGGTTAGGGGACCCTCAGATTAGGAGATAGTACGCAGATGCAGAGAGGGCTAAGGTTCAAAATTAATAAAACTAGGCTAGTGGCTAGTTATTAGTGTAGTAAGTCATGCGATGTACTTCTCATGGTTGTGCCTAGATCAGAGTTTCTACTTTTGCCGTGGGCATGGTAGATCACAGATAGTCATGCCGAGGGCCTTGTGGGTAGCGTTGGTGGTATGGGACGCCAGTGTCGATTGGTATGTATTTGTGGAGCGGAGCCATAGCCCCTAGCCTGGGGGTGGATCGAAATATTGATGCTACGGTTGGGTGGCGAGCTTGCTTGCTCTCCTTTTATTTGGTTTTCTCTAATCTGTGTTTAGAAGATCTTGGTTTTAATTCTTGGGAGTCCTCTTTCATTTAGTAGGGATGTAACATTGTCCTCGATGACAAATTTAAAATAACACTTCTAGAACTTATACTTGTTAGGAACTCATGAAGAGTATGATTCCATAATTGTTTCTCTCTTCAATCTAGGATCTTCTTTGGTTTGTCACCTAATCATGCTCCTGTAAAGAAATCAAACCACCACCAACTGCATTATCATTATTTTGAAGATACCACTTCAATTGACTAATGTGAAACACTCGGTGGACATGACCATGTTGTGATAAGCCCAACTTATTCATATCCTGTATTTCTGACTTGTAATATCATCCAAGGCCCACAATATCTAGGTGACAACTTTTTACGCTTCCCAGTTTGGAGCATTTGCGATTCCAAAGGGATGAGTAGCAAAACTCTCTCCTCCTTTTTAAAAGAACAATCGGTCCTTTTAGTATTTGTAAATTCAATGGCTCGCACTCTATAGATATGATCACGAGCACTATCCATTTTTTTTCTTCCAAGAAATAACATGGTATTTCTATTAAGTTTGAACATGGTACAAAAACATGGCCATAGGCTTGTAATATCATCCAAGGCCCACAATATCTAGGTGACAACTTTTTACGCTTCCCAATGTCACCATTTGGCCATCCAATTGGTCCACCCGTGCTTTCTCATCATGTATGTACATTGGATTGGCATCAATGGGAGTTGTATATGCCGGGGATTGATGCCACTCATGTGATACTGTGGAATTGGCTTTCCGTTGGGACTTGTGCCTTTGTGTACATGCCTGGAAATGCCTGGTGGATTGGTGTTCCATTGGGTTTGGTACCTCGTGTACTTTTTTGGAGCACGTCTATTTTGGTATAGTCTCATGGACGGGGATTGTCCATACTAATGCTGCATTGCATAGCATCTTTATGTGCTTGCTTGCAATTGAAATTGCATGCTGTTTTCATGCTTGCTTGACCAATGTATAGTTCCGGGTAAGGGGACACCCATCCGTGAACCGTGCATGTGAAACTGTCTGTTGACATGGTTATGTGGCATGTGACAGTTGGTAAGTATTGGTCATAAACCTAGCCTTAGGAATTAGCACTAATTTATAAGTGAGTGTGTACACACTTCATCAAGTTTTGGGCGACCAAAACTTACTTATAAATTATGACCAGGCTTGTGTTCACACACATTGATGTCCCGAGGTGGACAAAACCCAATGCCCACCGCCGAGACATTATCCCCTTTGTACAAAGCTGTCGGAATGCGCAGCGGAATATGAGAGACACATCTGAGAGCAAACACGTGCAGGACTCCACGTTGAACAAGGGCCCACGTAGAAGACAAGCGCCAGCTTGCAACACACTGAACTGGGAGCAAAAGGAGAAAAACGCAGACAAGAGTGTGGCTGGGTATGTACTCTGTATATACACAGGAATCCCGAATAAGTGATACAACGGCATGGGCTGTGGGGGTCCATTTTATATGGACCCCAGGTAGCAGTCGGCCTGCTCCAGAGGTAGCCGATAGTGGACAGATCTCCACGACCAGCCCTCATAGACCAGTCGGTCAGCAACCTTGAGTCGGCCAGGTCAGAAATGAGGACGTGTACAGTCGGTCAGAGGAGATGCGCTTGCCAGCCCGTGACTGCCTCCCAAAGCCATGGAAAAAATGGGAAAAGTATGGGAAAAAATACGGAGAGTGGGGAAAAATGAGAAAGCACCTAATAAGGGCGGGCACACCCACAACAAAGGCCCTGGTGTATATGTATAGACAGGAGATGACTTCTAACAAAAGCATGTGTCCGTTCTAGCTTGCACCACAAAGCACCTACCTGACACCTAGAGTGGACAACTCACCATCTCACTCTTCCCTCTCTCTCTAGAAGTAGGCGCCTCCTTCATGAGGTCTCTTTGGCTGTATTTTCTGCACTTTCTCCTTCCCAACTCCATATCCAAGCTTGCTAGGATGTTTTCCAACTTCCAAGAGTGTTTCTAGGTGTTGTAAACTCTCCCCTACACTCCCGATGACTGAAATTCAGCAAAGCAGATTTTATTTTGCTGTAATTTCTGGTCTTTTTGCTGAAAACCCTAATTTCAGCCTTCCTTTCTCAAGTTGAACCATAGGGGAAGATTTCTGAAGGTTCCCTTTATCCTCTTGAAGACCTTTGTTGTGAAGGATTGCGACAAATTGAAGATTTCAACACTCCAAGCACTTCCATCGTGAAGACTTCCGTTGTCATCGACTCTACTTGTAATTGGTAAGTTTTTGTGCTTAAATATGGAAGCAAGTAGCAGGAGGGAAGGATCGGATTCCAAGATCACATACCTTGTGTAGTGTTCTCTTGTCCTACGTGCTCTCTTGTAGATTGTTGCTACCATGTGTTGGTGGAACAATTGAGAGCAGATGGTAGGGAACATAGGCACTTGAGAGGGTAGTGTGAGTTGCAAGTCTACACTGACAACCACATTGTTTGCAATACTGTATTTATATGCATTGGTATGGAAATTTGGTCAGAAATGCCCATGACACTATGTACTTGATTCTGTGAAGATCAATATACTTTATTTGAGGGAGGAGTCGGACGTTCCGGCTCATTGTGCATCTCTTGTCAATTCAGCAAATTACTTCTTGTATTGAGCATGTTGTCCATTAAATCTTGGTGTATTTAAGTGTATTGATTAGCATTGTGTTGAACCAAGTTACATTGGTATCAAGGCATACGGTTCTCTTTCACTTCTACCGTGAAAGATGATCACTGTGAACACTAACTATCTCTACACTTAGAACACTATGGACAGCCATACAGTGAATGTTGGAGATGCTAACACAAGAGGCGGGGACAATGAAATAAATGCATGCCTCCAGTGCTTTACAGGATGAGCAAATTCATGTGGTGCACACTAGGGGACATGAATATGTGGGACAACCGTCCCGTGGCAAAGAGAAAATGTAGGAAGAAGAGTCCATAGTCTTAAGGACTGAACTTCCTCGTATGCAATCTCTTCTCTATAAACAACAACAAGAATTGAAGCTCTACCACCGCGAGGATCCATTGGTACATGACCGTTTGAAAGCCAAGAAAGCTGAATCTTATATGGATCATGCAATGGCAATAATTGCTCAAGAGTTGCACATGCAACCGAGGGATGCAGCACGTGCATACTTGGCTCGTACCGAGGATGTCTATGCAGAAAAGGCAACCATCCCACATGTCTTGGAATCCCCACAGGTCTGAACAAGAACTTATGTCCAGGAGGATGAATCTCCTTGCTATGGGAGAGGAACCATCGGCAATTTCACGCCATGCAGGAGTACCTTATGTAGCCCGTAAAGGATGCAATGTTTATGGCAGTGGTCAAAATGTATGTCAAATGTCATTGCCAGTTGAAAATGTGCATGCACAACACATGCAACATGGGCTGCAATTTTCTGTTGGTGCAGGTATTCCTTGTATCTCTCATGCCACTCATGCCTCCGAGTGCTCGTGAGAGAGAAGCTATGGGTGAAAATGCACCAATGCGTGTTGAGGGGCCAGCCATGTCTCATGCTTACAAGGCACATGTATCTATACCTAATGCATCACCTTTTGCTTCTAAAATGATGCCAGTCTCACAGGGGCTGTCCTAATGGACAAACATGCGGGAAAACATGTTGAGATGTAGGCCAATGCATCAAAGTCTCTTGACTTCAAAGCCGGAGACAAATCTGTGAAGTTTGACGTATATCATGGGGAGTATGATGCATCAAAGGCACTTGCTTTTATTGCCCAGTTTGATATTGCTTTCGGTGATGAGGATTTCACTCAGAAATCCATGCTCCGGCATATAAGCATGTTCATGAAAGGCACTGTTGCCCATTGGTGGCTCACGGAGAAGCTCTCACCGAATCTTGTTAGATCATGGGAAGAGTTCAAGAAGAGGTTTTATGCCCAATTCTTGTCTCCCAATGCATTGAATGAGATAACAATGAAGTGGGATTGGGTGAAGCAAAACGAGGGGGAAACAATGAATGCATATGTGCAAAAGTTTTGGAAAGTGCTTTTGGAGGTGTCTCCATTTATGCATGACACCGAGGCGGAAAGGAAGAGAAGGTTTCAATCGAGATCGCAATCCGTGTACAAAGCGGGACTACAAATGTATCTTGGTCACACCTTACACCAACTAATCGCAGCTGCCACTACCACCGAGAAATTGGAACTCAAATTGAGTTGATCCAATAAGGCTAAACCCTCATTTCAAGGCAAAGAGAGGGTTGTCCAAAACTTGCAAAATAATGGACAGCCACCTAAAAAGGACCAAAACCAAGATAAAAATGGTCCAAAGGTTGAAAATAACTCTACCAAGACAAGAAAAAGCAAAAAGTCAAACAAGGTTGACCACGAGCCAAGGACACCATTGGAAAGAGGAGACTGAGCCGGACCAAAAAGCTAAAAGGTGCTTTCTCAAAAAGCAGCTCTAGGGCCAAAAAGCAAAGCCTTGAAGTTAGAAAAGCAAAGTTTAAGAACTTTGACAAAAGTGAGTAATATTTTATTATAAAGTGGAAAGCAAACGGAAAAAGACAAAAGCAAAAGCTTGGTTTAAAAAAAGCAGAGCCCTCTTCAAGTATAAAAAGGCTTGAACCTCTCTTGTAGCATCATGAAGGAGATCGTGGAGTGTATGTGTGGGAATCGTTATGATCATGGAGAGCTTCTTCTTCGCCATCAACACCTTCTCCAACTTGCTTTTCAGATGTACGGTTAGCCCTAGACTTGTATGGGCATATGCATGGGCGATACGGACACATGTACGGAGCTGCACGGAACTGTACGGACAAAAAATTCAGAAACCCTAAAAATTGCTTTTTGGATGTATTTATCACCCAAAAACCATTAAAGCAGGTTTTATATCAATTTTCTTGTGAGAAAGAGCTTTTCCATGGTTTTCTTCATGGACAAGGCTATAGGAGTCGTGGAGATTACTCATGGGATGAGCGAGTGTTTCTTGGACTTGGACATATAGCTTGGACATGGAGAACTTGGGTGTAGAGCTTGGACATGGAACATGAAGCTTGGACATAAACATGGAACTTGGACATATAGGTTAGGCATGAAGCTTGGACATGAACATGGAACTTGGACTTGGATCTGGACTTGGACTTGGACTTGGATTTGGATTCATTGGACTTGGATTCATTGGATTTGGATTCATTGGTGAACTTGGATTCATTGGATTTGGATTTGGATTCATTGGACTTGGATTCATTGGATTTAGATTTGGATATTTGGATTTGGTACTAGCCCGGTGAGAGATACTTGTGGGTCATCCCCGTGGTGTGCTCGACATCAGAGATCTTGTACATCGACGTCGACATCGACTTGGATATCCTACATTGGCATATTTGTTTGTTTTGTATTCATTGATTGTATTGATCCTGACCAGCGTGCCCGTGGATTGTTCCTGAATAAATTCCTGAAAGGGGGCGGGGCCTGTTCCCCGCTCAATGTGGTGTATTGTGCAAGATCTCCATTCCCTTTTCTCTCTCCCCCCTCTTTCTCTATATCTTTATATTTTTATCTCTTAGACACGTGGTTGAGTCTGTCACACGGCACGCCCCGCTAGGCTTACACAATCCAGGAAAAGATCGTACCTCATGCACATCTCGAAGATCTAGCCATTCTTAATAATTCTAATCTTCTCAGGATCCATTTGAATGCCTTCAGAAGAGATGACATGTCCAAGATAATTTATCTTATCCATAAAGAACTCACTCTTTTTACCATTGATTAGAAGGTGGTGTTCTTGAAGAAGTTGCAAAACCTCTTCCAAGTGTTGGTGATGTTCTTCTTCATTCTTGCTAAACACAAGAATGTCATCAAAGAATGTACCGACATATTGGCGATGATCTCGTAAGATGCGTTCCATCATTCGGTTGAAGGTAGCCAGTGCATTGGTCAATCCAAAAGGAATGACCAAGAATTCATAAAGGCCAAATGAAGTGCAGAAGGCGGTCTTATGGACATCTTGTGGTACCACCCTGATTTGATGATATCCGCTCTTTAAGTCAATCCAACTGAAGATCTTGGAGCCTCCTAATCGATCCAGAATGTCATCGATTGTTGGAATTGGGAAGTGGTTCTTCACAGTGATCTTGTTGAGAGCTCGATAATCAATGCACATTCTAAATGTGCCATCCTTCTTCTAAACAAGGAGAACTGGGGAGCAATAAGGAGAACTGCTTGGCCTAATCAAGCCACGGCTAAGTAGGTCCTCCACTTGTTTTCTTATTTCTTCTTGTTGAGGTTGGTTTACATGGTATGGTGAAGGAGAGCTTAAAGAATGATATCTATTTGATGGTCTTCCGGCCTTTCTGGCAGAAGTTGATAAGGAAGATCTTCTGAAAAACAATCTTTGTACTTTTCCAAAAGCTTTATTTGCTCTTGGTTTTGAGCATTCATATTTTCTTTTCAATTATGGACATCATTCACATAAATCAAACAACATTGCACACAATCTTTAATGGCTCGAGAGACTTGCATATGGCTTACCATTGGTATGGTGTCTCCGCTTACTCCAGCTTGGATTTTGTACTTCTTGCCTCTATGCTTGAATTCCACCACCTTTTTCTGGAACTAGAGAGCTGAATCTACCCTGTGATTCCAAGGCATGCCGAGAATCACATCAGAACCATCAAGATCGGCGATGCAAAAGGTATCTTGATCACTGTAGCCTTGTAGCTGGAATTTCAGCTTGCCGATGTAAGGTACAACTGTCTTCTCTACATCCCCACCATCAGGATGAACAGCTTGGTGCAGTTCCAATGAAGTATCCATATCTTCATTCCTCAAGCCAAGCTCTTTTGCTAATTGCCAAGAGATGAAGTTCTCATTGGCTGCAGGGTCTATCAAGAAAAGAGCTTGCTTTCCTTGCATTTGACCCCAAGCCTTCAATAGTTGGCGCATCTCTGGGGTGCGAGTTGTGTTTCCCACCACATCTCCTATTGCATTGATTGTGACTTGTGGTATGGAGTTGTTGGAGGGTTTGTTTTGTCCTTTGTTGGGACAGTGTTTGGAGATGTGACCTAGGTGTCCACACTTGAAGCACTTCCCTTCTTTCATGTAGCATTGCTTTTCTTCTTCAGAGATCTGCTTTGTTTGGGAATACATATTGGAGCAGAATTGAGGGGCATTGGAAGGTCCATAAGGCCTCATCTTCTTTTGAGTTGGTAGCTGCCTTTGCGGCTATTTTTCCTCTTCTTTAGTGGCTGAATTATCCTCCTTGTCAAAGGACCTCTTCTTTTCATTCTTTTGAAGCACCTTGATGGTGCCATGCTCCATTTCCCATGTCTCTACATGGTCTATGAGTTCTCTCAAATTGGAGCAGCGATAATGATTGATAGTAGTACGAAGTTTGAAGTGTAGGCCACCTTGCAACTTCCTCATCTTTTTAGAGTTGCTGATTTTCTTGAAGTGTTGAACCTTCAAGAATAGCTTCCAAAATCTCTTCGTATAATCATCAAGAGACTTTGCCAAAACCGATCCCACTCCCTCTTCACATTTCTTTTGAAATGAACGGGAAGAAACTGGGCCTTCAACATTCGAATAAAAGACCTCCAAGATTTTGGGGCAGCATGGTCACATTCCAACCCCATCCACCAAGTGTGAGCTAAGTTGGTCAAATGAAGAGCTGCAAACTTGATCTTTTCTTTTTCTTTATAGTTATCACAACTATATAAAATTTGAAATTGACGAATAAACTTAAGAAGAAGAGCGGTATTACAAGAACCATCATACGTACTGAATTTGATCTTCTTTTCAAGATGGGATAAGCATTTGGTCTTCTTTGATTGCCTTCTTCTATGCCCAGAACTTGATGCTGAAGAAGTCGAAGAGGAAGATGGAGAAGAAGATGGTGATCGATGACGTTTGCGAGGATGTTGATGAGACTGCCTTTGATAGCTTCGCCCACGAGAATGGTGTGAACTCCCATCTAATGAAGAAGAAGAAAAGTTCTTGATGAAGAAGAACTTTGACGACGCCCCTTTGATTGTTTTGAGACTGATCGGCCTCTTTCCTTCTTCGCACTATTCTTCTTAGTAGCCTCCATATTTGAGAGCACAACTGATTTTCCTCCCAAAGGCTTTCTATTGCTTTCAAAAGAGTGCTCTACTCTCCTACATGGTTTTTGTGGGTAGCTTGAGTCGCCATGTGGATGCAAAAATTACTAAATATAGTAAGTGATTTCTAAATTTTAGGATATCCCTATTTTTTAGGATTAGCCTTCTTAGGGCAAACCGAGGTCCCTATTTTTTAGGGCCTAGCCCTAGATTTTAGGGGACCCCCCAATATGGGAGTCAAATGAAAGCTCTTCCTGTCCACATTCACAAAACAGTAATGGTTTTTCAATCTGATGCATCTAACTCATGTAAAATGAAAATCAAGCAATCACTCTAACATAGATTTTAATTGGTCATGCCGTCTTATCGATTGTAATTGTCTGGTGAATCTAGCCCACACTCCCAGGCATTAATCCTTTATGTGTGCGAGCTTGACCTTGGTATGCTTGAGTTCCGGCCATAGGCGCCCAATCAGGTCATATAGGTGGAAGTGTGCACTATCCATGTTCTAGCCCACTACGTGGACTCACAATGACCTATGGCCACTCACCAGTAGCCAACTCCTATGTAGGAATCTATCCAAATGAATGGATTTTCTTGCTTATCTAAATTCAAAGGAAAACATGAAAAACGTAGAAAGTATAATTATTACAAAGGATATAAAGAATTCTTTCTTTCATTTTCCGTTAAGTCATGACACTGTGCACACTCAACCTTATTTAATTATTATTTCCTTTGTCTACTAGACTCTATGGTTGTAGGTTCATATTCATTAAAGTTTGGGCAGACAAACTTATAATTTATAGACAGTTCACATCCGGCTGGACTATTTTAATGAAGCGGGACCAATTATTAGACTTGGGCACCCGAGCACTGGACCAAAAGCCCACGAGTTGCTAAAAGTGACTGTGGAGTTATTTTTATTCCACACGAGTTGCTTTTTTGGGAGTTTGGGGTGTTGAGCAAGTCGGGGTAGCCAAAAGGAGCTGGTCGACTTCTTCTGCAGGGAGCATATGGGTTGTGGACAATAGGGAGCAGAGTGGTGAGGCTGGCCGACTCCATGTGCATGTACTACTTGGCTGGTCGACTCATGGAACATGGACTGTGTGGCTCGTTGACTATCACAAATAGGGGACGCGGAACAATAATAGATCAATACTTCAAATACTGGACAGAGCATGAAAAACACAGTGGAAGAACCATAAACAATATAAAAACACCGCACTGAGCCGGAACGGCCGCCCCCATGTAGGAACTTATTTATTGAGAGAGAAGCTTTTACAATAAACCAAGGTGCGAGTGCATACAACACATGTTTTTCCACAGAGCGTCAGCACAACTCTTGCGTAGATCTTAGCTTGAAGCCAAGATACAAACACCACCAAAAAGCCATCCGAAAAACTGTCTCAAAACAGTCCCATGAATCAGCTTACAAATAGTCCATAAATCAGCCCGGAACGGAGCCAAAACAGCCTCGAACTCCGTGTCAAAACAGCCCCAAAAACAGAGCCTCAAATCAGCCCCAGAAGAGCTCTCAAAATTGTCCCAGATTGCTCCAAAACAGCCCTAGAACCAGCCCCAATCTGCCCATGATCACAGGCCAGAAGAGAGAGAGAGAGAGAGAGAGAGAGAGAGAGAGAACTGCCTCTATACGGCCAGATCTTGTACGACCAGCAAATGGCCAGCGCATCAAAAGAGATGAAAGCTACTGCCTGCTGTACAACCAGCGCAAGAAAACAACGCGAGAAGTAGTTGTACGGCCAGCGCAAGAGAGAAGAGAGAGAAGGCTGTAGTTGGCGAGCAAAGAAGAGAGAGAAACTCCAATAGGCTGAGGGTGGATGCGTATGCCTAAATGGAGAAGCCCCATGTCTTTTTAATGAAGTCGGCCAGCTATATTTGAAGTACTTTTTCCTTTTTGCCCAAAATAGGTTAACTTGCCCAAAAATATCAACTTTATACTTTTCCCGGCTTGTAGCCCAAGTTTTCCCTAGGCGCCTCTTTTTGTCCACATATACATAATAATATGTCCAACCCTTCATTAATGATGTGTGAAAACACTGACTTATAAACATTATAAGTCACTTAAATGATGAAAATCCCATTGCTTTTGCTCAGAAGCCATCTTTCAAGCCAAACTTTACCAGTTAATGCTCCAACTTTCTTATGTGGAAAATCCCCGTTCACACCTTTGTTCCGCTCAATGTGTGAAATACTGATCAAGACTAGTGAAGGGACCAAATGGTGACATCCCTTTCGTCTTATAAAGTAGTTGTCTGCAACTGTATAAACTTGATACCGCTGAGATATCCTTCAAGCATAGCAGATGCACTACCAATCCGAAATATTTCATAATTCCGAGCATTAAAACCATAAATCCAGATCCATGATCCAAAGTTAGATACGGGCACAAGAGCCAACCGTATCAAGAAAGAATCTTTATTCATACCCCGAGTCAACAACTCTGATAATAAGCAGGAGACAGGCACAAGAGCCAACTATGTCTTAAATTTCCATAATTCCATAAACCGAGTCAACAACTCTCATATTAATCAGACACAGGCACAAGAGCCACTGTGTCCCAAATATCCATAAATCCGATAATTCCATAAGCCAAGTCAACAACTCTGATATTAACCAGACACTAACCAGACACAGGCACAAGAGCCAATTGTGCCCCAAATATCCATAAATCCATAAATCCATAATTAGCTTTAAGTACTTACAAAAAGAAAATAAGCAGAATATATAGCCAGAAAACATCTTGCCATGCCATTGGACTAGTCACATAAGAGCAACACTCCTATGATCCATACGCATGCCCAAGCCAAATACGTTTCACATGTCCATATGGTTCACCAGGGCAACAACCCTTCCATGTAACCATACATGCTTCACATGTCCATATGGTTCACCAGGGCAACAACCCTTCCATGTAACCAAACATACTCGCCAAGGTTTCCCCTTCCATGAGGCTTCACTCACCAGGGTCACCAACCCTTCAGTGAGTCTAGATAAACTTACTAGAGTCACCAACTCTTGCATGAGTTCAGAAGATCACCAACCCGCAGTCACTCACTAGGGTCGTGAACCCTTCCATGAGTTCATGAAATACTCACTGGATAGAGTCACCACTCTTCCATGATCCCATGAGTTCAGATAGTGAGAGATCATCGTCACCAACTCCTCTCACTAGATGGAGTCACCAACCCTCTCACTAGACAGAGTCACCAACTCTTCCATGAGTTCAAATACTCACTCACTAAAGTCACCAACTCTTCCATGAGTGCAGTATAACATAAGATATTAGTAAATCGCAGGCATAGAGATCCTGGTTCTCCATAAACATGTCTGCGATAGATAGTTTTATAGGCATTTTGGTTGATGATAGAAATCCATAGAGAAATCCTTGATCCATAAGATATCCATTAAATCCATTGTAAGCATAGTATCCTGAGTCTAGAATCACCCAGTCCATGTTACTGATAAATAATTCATAGTTTTGTAACCGCATATGTGACATATTCTAGCGTCCCATACAACCAGAATACTTCCCATATGAGATCCTTGTGTAGGCGACAGTTCTAGCATCCCATACTACTAGGAGCCTCCAGTACACAAGACCAAAACTATTAACTATTCATCAAAACCATAGCGAAGCCTTTTCCAGAATCAGAATGGTTTTCAAGGAGAATGCCTTTCAGAAAAATAACTTTCTTGAAACATATCTCAAGATAGACATGAGAAACACTCTCCACTTGCGTTAGCAAGGGAGTTCAGCATGTACAAAATTCCAAATATTCGCAAAAAGCATCAACTTGGTAAAACTCAAAGTATACTTAGCTTTTCTTTGCCAGGTTCGTCATGAAGCTAAAAGAAAGTATCTCGTCAGCATATGCATAAGATATCTTGAGAGATCGCTCCATATAACTTGCTTGTCAGCTTGATTTATAATCCACAATAATCCATATGGAAGGAGTGCTGAACACAGGCACATAAAACCAACTCCATACTTTGAGAATAAATTCTGTGAATCCATAAATCCTTAGTCCAAGCTATGTACTGTTCATGCTCTTGATAGATGGCTGTTGATCACTATAGTCCCCACTTCTAATCTTTTCCCTTTCTCATTGTTGGAAGAAAGCCTCTTGCTTCCTAGAAAGCCTTTGCTCTGATACCAATGTCACAAATAGGGGACGCGGAACAATAATAGATCAACACTTCAAATACTAGACAGAGTATGAAAAATACAGTGGAAGAACCATAAACAATATAAAAAACACTGCACTGAGCTGGAACGGCCGGCCCCCCATAGGAACTTCTTTATTGAGAGAGAAGCTTTTACAATAAACCTGTGGGTGCATGCAACACCGGATTTTCTACAAAGCATCAGCACAACTCTTGCCTAGATCTCAGCCTAAAGCCAAGATACAAATACAGCACCAAAAAGCCATCCGAAAAACTGTCTCAAAACAGTCCCATGAACCAGCTCACAAACAGTCCATAAATCAGCCCGGAACGGACCCAAAACAACTCCGAACTCCGTGCCAAAACAGCCCGAAAACAGAGCCTCAAATCAGCCCCATAAGAGCTCTCAAAACTGTCCCAGATTCCCCCAGAAGCAGCCCCAAATCTGCCCATGATGAGGCCAGTAGAGAGAGAGATATCTGCTGCTGTACGGCCAGAAGAGATAGAGAGAGAACTGCATCTGTACGGCCAGATCTTGTACGACCAGCAAACAACATCTGTATGGCCAGCGCATCAAAAGAGATGAAAGCTACTGCCTACTGTACGGCCAGTGCAAGAAGAAAACAACACCAGAAGCAGCTATACGGCCAGCGCAAGAGAGAAGAGAGAGCACGCTGCAGTCGGCCAGCAGAGAAGAGAGAGAAACTCCAATAGGCTGAGGGTGGATGCGTATGCCTAAAAGGAGAAGCCCCACCCCTTTTAAATGAAGTTGGTCAGCTATATTTGAAGTACTTTTCCAGCTGCATCAGCATCGCAAGAAGAGGTTGTAGTGGTAGTGCTCTTCATCAAACCCCACAGGTTTTCTTTCAGCAAATGAAACTTTATCTTCATTTGCCAGGGGTGGAAACCTTGGCCAATAAACTTGTCTACCAAATGTTTGTTCTTCCAGCTTAAGCTCTTAGTTGTGGTGGTTGAAAGTCAAACATGGCTATGGCTGTTTCAATAGATAGACAGTGAGAGAGAAGAGAGAGAAACACAAGCTAGAGAGAGAAGAAGTACAACACGACTTGAATTGATGTGACTTGCAATAGTTCTATTTTTTCAATGAAGTACATGGTCCTTTACAAGTACAAAGATTATCTTCTCCTGAAATCATTGCTTATGTCATCACACAAATATCTAGATATTATGATACCCCTCTACGAGGTGGTTCACACACACGCACACACACACGCACACACACAAGAAATACCTTGATCCGAACATCTAGTCCAAGAAAAAATCCCATCCAGCAAGGGCAAGAATCATTGTGAAATATGCTAGTAATCCCCAATCGTAAGGAATGGCTGCAATGATATGCTGGAAGAGCTTCCTCAATGTATGGAAAGACTGCCCATTTTTTTCCTAGTCTTCCCCTTGCTTATGTTGGTGTGTTCAGCCACCTATATGGTCTATTCATGCATGGTGTACTGATCCTTGAGCCTTGGCTCTTGTGTTGTTTCTATCATACTTTACAGAAGACTTCTTGCAAGAAGTTCATCAAAATATTTCAATGGATACACATGAATTCAAGAAACATATGCACACATTTCTTGCAAATACACAAATGAAGGGTCTCAGAATAAGGGAAAATTACCTGAGACGTTGTGCGGAAAGATACATGCTGGCATTGAACTGTCTCAGAAATGAAATGGTCCCTCTAGTCTCAAAGGATGTGTCATTCCTCCTTTTTAAATGTCAATAAATGCAATCAATTTATGCTTGAAGCAAACTGTCACTTATACGCAAACAATAACTAAACTTTCCATTCACTTTTCTAAGTATATCTAGTTACCACGTATTAAGAAATGGAGAATAGTAGTTTATAAACTCTGTCCCAAATGTTATGGCATGGCCTCCCCTCATCTCTTCAATTTCAGGTATAGCTATCTCCATGATCTGCAAGACCACAAAATAGTAAATTAATCACTTGGTCAGCTGCTCAATGTTCCAAGGAGATTCATTTGTAAGACAACGTGTTGGTGTAAGCTGAACCCTTTCAAACAAGGAAAAGGTTAATCTTGTATATAAAGAACGTTCATTAATGTGTTCTTTCTGCCACGGCAATGTTTTATGTGAACAGCTCTTCTGAGACAGCTGTGGTTTGTAAAAAATCCATCTCATAGGCTTTGAGAAGCTATGCCAAGGATTCACTACTCAAAAAACAAATTTTGGTCGATGGGGCTGCATTATACAAAGATAGAGGTTTGGTTGATGGTAGAACAGAAGCCTCTTTGTATGGCAGATCATTCTTTTTGCCAAAAGAAGAAAGCAGATAAAATTCTGTTTCTCACTTTGATATCTCCAGAATTCTTGGAGTTTTCTTTTTTTTTTTTTCCGGGAAAAAGATCCTTCTATTAGTTAATGAGAAAACGCCATAAGGCTACAAAGCTCACCTCGCAAGGAGGGATAAAACACAGTGAACTCCTGAGCTCCACCCCCGTGGCTGGCCGCTCTCTGGGGGGGGCTACCTAGTAATACATATGGAAGGTGAGAAAAGCCAGACTGGAGGCCTGTAGTGCCAAGTGACATCCTCGCCCCTCGCGGTGAGGAAGGGGCCAGGGTGCCAAGTGCGGAGGAAAGCCTTGCGGCGCCCTCTCATGCGATCCGAGTCGCCCTGGCCAGTGTCCTCTCAAGGTGTGAATGATGTCCACCCAGAGGGCCTGTATGACCTCCGCCGGTGGAGTCGCCTGGCGGTCAATGGCCTCCCTGCATCGGGCTCTCCATATGTGCCAAGCCGTCATGCTGCTGATCATCTCCCATCTGTGCCCGACCCCCTCCTGAGGAGCTGCCGATGAGAAGTCTGGCGTCGGAACCACCGCCATCGCCCTGTCAGAGACCTGGATGGTCGCGCTGCCAGGGATGTCCTCATATCCAAGGGCCGGGCCACTGTCCGTGGCCCAAGCCACCGCACCCCACGTCACCAGCATCTCACCTGGTGAGCCTGCAAAAACCATCCTGAGAGCGCGCTGCCAGACCTGCTGAGCTTGTGGGCAATCCCATAAGCAGTGCCGCTGCGACTCCTGTGCATGGCCGCACCGAGGGCAGGACGCTGGGTGTCTGCCAAAAGCTAGCCATGCCCCCACAGCCAGTCCTCTATGCGCTGTGAGCCAGAGAAAAAGCGTCACCTTCCGGGGCCGGAAGCTGGCCCAAAGGCGCTGCCAGAAGTCCCTAAGAAAGGCAGGGGAGAGCCCCTGTCGCCGCCAATGCTCGGCCGCCGCCGGGGTGCTCGCTATCCTGTGCCTCTGAATCCGCCGCCCCAGCCTCGTTGTGTACTGAAAAAAGGGGATGCCTGGGCTGGTAGGGGCCAAGTAGGGATCTCGCCAAAACCACTCACCTGGATCCCACTGAAGGCGAATAAGAGGCCTGCTGTCCCAAGCCCATAATCTCCAAGAACAGTCCTCCCCTATCGAGGCCGGTGAGGGGTCTACATGCCACTGTCTCTGATGAAAGCCGACCACCCGCACCCTCTGAAGAATACAACCCTGGAGCCCATCCACATCTAGTCGTGTCCTCTGAAGCTGGCCACCCTCTCCCACCTCGAAAGTGAGTGGGGCGACTCTCTCCGCTGTGCCACAGACCGCTAGAAGGATCTCATGCCGAGTAAAGACACCCATCCACTGTGGAGGTGGAGGGTCCTGTACTGGGGTCCGCCACTCCCGGGGGATGGCCGCCTCAATGTCCTGTCTCATCAACTCTCTGCCCCTCATCCCACTGAGTCTCCTCTCCTGAGCCTCTAGAGGCAGCTGCTGAAAACATATCCAGTCGTCTAGGGACTGGGCTGGGCCGGAGCTCAAAGGGCCCCACGACACATGAGACCGCGATCCAACCATATGGCCACTGGGAAGTCGAATCAAGGGGTTCCAGATCAATGGCTGCCTCAGGCGCTCCTCATCGGTGCCCGGAGGAGTCTGGAAGAGTGACGGCCTCAGATGCGACCAGGCCCTCAGAAGGCTAGCTGCAAAACGCTCCTCGAAGCCAAGGCCCACTCCTTTGGATCGCTGCTCTGTAAAGATCCACCTAATGCTGGGGGTCCAGGGGCCGCTAAGAGAAGGGGTGCGGCTGAGCATCCTGGAAACAAGAAACTCCTTCCACGGCTCAGCGCCTGGCAGGAGGCCACGAACTACCAACTTGCCAAGCAATGCTCGGCTTTGGCAAATAGGATCAACAATGCCCAGGCCGCCTCTCTCCCTCGGCTGAGTGATCACCGCCCATGCCACCTTGGCCCTGGCGGGCCGCCCGTCGCCACCGGACCAAAGAAAGTTCCTGATGAGCCGCTACACCTGGCCAATGCATGCCCGAGAGAAGGCCCAGCAGGAAGTGATGTACCACATAGTAGCAAGCAGAACCTGGTTGGCCACAACTACTCGGCCAGCCAGAGATAATCTAGCGGTACTCCAATACAGAAGCTTCTTCCGAATGCTCAGAAGAAGGGGGGCAATCTGCTGCTCCGGAGATATGTCAATGCCCACATAACATCCCAAATAACGCACTGTAGTGCCAGGGGGCAGCCACTGAAAACCGTCAACTGGCCTCCAAGTCGGGGGGGGCATAGAGCTGACCCACAGCCCACACGACTTGTGCCAGTTGATCAAAGTGCCCGAAGCTCTGCAAAACCTGTCCATGGCTAAGGCGAAGCGGCGGAGGTTCTCCTCACCTCCCTGAAGATAGACAGCTGTGTCATCCGCAAACTCCGAGTCTAGGAGCTCCTCCGAGGTACGGATGGGAAGCTGGAGGCCCCGCAAACCTGTATCCTGTGCCGTCAAAAAAGTGCTCATGGCCTCCGCCACAAAAAGAAAAAGAAAGGGCGCTAAGGGACACCCCTGCCGCACCGAGCGCGAGAGCTGGAACCTCTCTCCGCGCACGCCCTGTATCAGCACCTGGCTATGAGCCGATGAGTAGAGTGCAGAGACCCCACGGATCCACTGAGGAGGGAAGCCCATCCTCTCCATAGTGCCTTCCAAGAAGGCCCAGTCCACCCGATCATATGCCTTCTCGAAGTCGAGAAGGAGCACTGCCAGATCCTCCTGTCGAAATCTAGCCAGAGCCGTAGCCTCCCAGAAGGAGAAAATGTTATCCAGAATGCTCCTATCCTGGATGAAGCCAGTCTGCGTGGAGTGGATGATGTCCGGAAGGTGAGGCTGAAGCCGCCTGCTGATCGCCTTAGCTAGGACCTTGTAGGCCGTGCCTAGCAAGGTGATCGGTCTCCACTGTCTAATCTCCAGTCTGTCTCCTCCCTCTTTGGGGATCAAGTGGATCAAACCCTCAGCCATGCTGTCCGGCATGACTCCTGACTCCATAATCTCCTGGAATGCCAATCTGAAGCCCCTGTGTAAGAGGCCCCAGTACCTCTGGAAGAAAGCCACCGAAAGACCGTCCTCTCCTGGGCATTTGCCCCGAGGTAATGCCTGAAGAGCCTCCTCCAGTTCCGTATCCGAGAAGGGGGAGAGAAGGGAGTGCTGTAAATGGGCTGGCACAACCGGTCTCGTGAAGCTCCAGACTGCCTCCCGAGCCTCTCTCACCCTATCATCTGCTGGCTCAGCAGAGAGAAGGTCCCTGTAAAAATCTGTGGCTATAGCCCGAACCCTGGGGGGATCCTCCACAACCTGGCCATCAGCCTGCCGGAGACGCCTGAGACCCTCTCGTCTGAAGCGAGGCCCTGTCGCCTCAAAGAAATCTCGAGTCACTCTGTCCGCAGCCTGTGTCCAAAAGGAAGCCCGAGCATGGAATCGGAACTCCACCCTCCTCTCCTCGATGGATCTGATCTCCGTGCGAGCTGACTCCATCTGCTCTGAGATCCAAGGGCTCGTAGGATCCCTCTCCTGGAGTCTCTGGAGGGACGCTAGACTCCTCCGTAGGCTCCTCTCCTGCTCTCTGAAAGCCTCCAGCCGGTCCAAGGCAGCCTGTCTGAGCATCTGGCTAACCTCCTGCAAGCCACTGGCAAGATCGCTGGCTGCCGATCCTCTCCTGAACTGCAGCTCCTGCCAGACCTGCTCAACTCTGATCGCAATCTCGGGCTCCTCTATGAGACAATCTGGAATCCGGACGCTCTGGCCCTGCTCTCCTCTCGTGGGGTCCTCGATCTGGAGAAGCACTGGATAGTGATCTGAAAACGAGGAGCCTGCAAGTATGCCCACTGTGCCACCTCTATCACAGGCCCACTCATCAATGTAAAACCTGTCGATGCGGGATAGGTTAACCCCTGAGGCCCGTCTATCCGAGCGCGAGAAAGATAGGCTCCCCTGCAACCTGCCAAACTCCGGGAGAGTCCACGGATCCTGGCCTCTCACCTGAAGCACTAGTTCCTCCCAGGCAGCTAGCTCCGGCCCATGAATGGTCTCCTGGCTGCCCCCCATCCTGTCCTCTGCATCCTCCAGCATGTTGCAATCCCCTCCGAGGCACCAGTGGTCTGCCAAGGGGAGGGACTGCCTAATGGTGCTCCAGAACTCGGCTCTCCCGGTCGCCCCATTAGGGGCGTAGAAGTTGAGGAAGCCAATGCGGTCTTCCCCAACCCGAAGGATGATCCACTGCGCACGACCCTGGACCAGAATGCCAGAGTCCACAACTTCAGATAGAAGCTGCTCGCTGACTGAGATGCATACTCCACCCTGGTTCCCCTGGGAGCCATATGCCGGTGACCAAAAAGTGTGACTCCTGCCTGGCAAGATCTTCCCGCAGGTGCGGGTACGCCCGGCAGAAAGGTGGTGCTCCTGGATGAAAAGGATATCGATGGGTCCTCCAACGAGAGCCCTCTGGATCTCCTGGCGAAGTCTGCCCCGGCCAATGTAGCAGCGATGTCCACCGAGACCCTGGATGTTCCATGAGAGGATCCTCATGGATGAGCTATGGCAAGTGAAGCAGCCTCCACTGGCTCACCCCTCTCAGCCGGCCCGGATGATCTGCCCTCCACTCTGTGAGTCTTGGGCGCCGGCTTGGAGGGAGAATAATCACTGTCTGTCCGGGTGCGGAGTCTCTCCAAAAAGAGGGTGACCTGTCTCTGTGTCCAGCCCCACTCCGCCTTCGCCCTGTCCAGGGCATAGGCGTGAGACCAATCCTCTGCATATATGTATCTAAAGGTAGGCTGCACCCTCGGGGCGGCATGGAGGAGAATCAGAAGCACCGCCTCAACTGAGGTGTGGACCGGATCCGCCCGCCAGTCTCCTATACCAAACAGGCTCATGCGGGCTGAGTGTAATCGGGTCTGCAATAGGTCCGTGAGCCCCAAGTCACTGAAGTGGTGAGAAAACTCCAGTATCTGATCACGCAAAACTTCCTCTACAGAGTTGCAATCCCATGCTGTGTCTGGGGCAACACTGAGAGGAAAGGAGAAAGCCACCATGCTGCTCACCACAGAGGGAGAACGAGAGGGATGGCACACCACGCAAACTCGCAAGGGCGCGACCAGTGTCTCGAACGGGCCAGCGTCCAGCTGGAGGCACCTGAAAAAACCGTAATCCACTGGTAGCCCCATCACTCGCGGGGGCCCCCCAGGGGAGGCTGGAGAGAACTCTGTGGCGGGCGAGGCGAGGATCGCCATCTCCACCGGCCCGGAGTGGCGGTGGAACAGCCGCTGGACTGAGCTCTGGCCTACCCAGCTGCGCTGCCCCGGGGCAGTGGGTGGTCTGGCGAAGTATCCTGGAGAGGCCGAGGGAGGGATGGGGGCTCGTGGCGAGGAGGGGGGAGAGCGAGGAGAGGATGGAGAGGCATCTGCCAGAGGATATGTGTCAGGGGGGGCCGCCGGGGGAGGCGGGAGAGGGGGGGCTGGGGGGGGAGAAGGAAGGGTGGAAGGAGTGCTCTCCGGGTGAGGGGAAGGGGAACCGGGGGTCGAAGAGTGCGGCCCAGGATCCTCAGGAATCTGCTCCAAGGAGGGTGGGGGGCCCCCCGCGGGGGGAGGCAGGAGCGGGGTCTCCACGTGGGAGGCTCCACCAGCGGCCTCAACGGGCACTGAGTCTGAATCCTCGTCCATCGGGGTGGGACCTGCTGGCCGCCTATCCCTGACAGGAACATAAGTGCGGATAGGTGCCTGTACGCCAGCCGGAGTCGCCTGTCCGCCAGCCTATGCTGCCTGCTGGCGTCTGCGACGACGGTCCCTGCGGGCCGGGCGTTTCCGCCGGCGAACCTCCTGCCATCCGTCAGCCTCCTGGGACTGCGCGGCATCCTCCGCCGGGGCCTGCTCGTCAGTTGATGGCGCTTGCTGTGACGAGCCAGGGATGTCCGGTCTCTGAAGTGGATGGCCACCCCTCGGGTCTCCTGCAGGGGGTCCGGAGGCGGCATAACGTGAGGGATGAGCCCCCTTGCGGGGACAGGCGCGTGCGAGATGGCCCATCTCCCGACATATGTAACACTGGCCGGGGAGGCCCGAATACTCCACGCGCTGAATCATATGTCCTCCAGAAAGACAAGGGAGAAGGATCGTCTTCGGGAGGGACTCCGGTGACGGAACCACAACCCGAATGGCCGGGAGTCCTGCTGCCCGAGCAATCACTGAAGCCGCTGTCTGAGGCGTCTCCACCACCTGCCCGAACGCCTTGCCAATGGATGACAAGAGGGGCAAGTACTCCCTACGGAGTCCAGGAAAACAGATAGTGACGGGGAAACCTGTCGCGCCTGCTAGCGGGTCAGAAGTGGGGTCGAAACCATGAGTCCATCGCGCCAGGAACGCCCGGGAAGAGCGGAGGGCAATGGGGCTCCGAGCCAGCACCAACTGAGCTGCCTGTGGGGACTCGAAATCCACCTGATAGTAGCCACATCCCAAAAAATCAACGCTGACGATCTTGGCGGGCACGCCAACAAGGCTGCCTTGCAGAAGGTCGCGAAGCTCTCTCCGCATCGGACGGCTACCCACTATCTTGCAGACCAAGGAGGAGGCATCAAGAGCGGAAACTGTAGAAACAAACAACTGAAGATCTTCAGCTGTGAACTCCAGACGGAGACCGGAATCGGCAGGGTTAGTCGGAGCGGCTTCCATGGAGTCCTCCAAAGGGAAAAAGCCACAAACCAGGGTCACCAACGGGAGGGACACAGCCCTGCGAGGAAAAAAGGAGAAGCGGAGGGCTACAGGATAGCGGGGGCGGGGCGCGGGGGGGGGGAGCTAAGGCGGGGAGGAGTTAACAGTGGGCGGAGGGGCGGGACAACGGAAGGGAGGAGAAAGAGGGTGGAGGGGGGAGAGGTGGCGGGGGAGAGAAGAGAGGGGGAGGCGAAGGATGATAGAGAGGCGGAGGAAAAAGGAATGGGGAAGGAAGAAAACGGCGGGGGGAGAGGCGGGGAGTACTGTGAGGAGGGAGGCGAAGGAAGAGAAGGCGGGGGGGGGAAGAAAGCGGAGAAGAGGAGGGAGGCGGGGGAGTGGAGGCGGGGGGGTGAAGGCGGGGGAGAAGCGCGAGGCAGAAGGCGGTGGGGAGGTGGCGTAGAGGGGCGCGATGAAGAGGCGGGGGAGAGGGCGGGGGAGACCGCGGAGGGCTGGCGGGGGGGAAAGAGATGCGCGATGGCGAGAAGCAGCGGGGGGGGGGGGGGGGGGGGGGGGGGGAGAGCGGAGCTCGCAGGCGACAGTCTTCGATCGTATACAACGACAAGATAGCCTGTCAAAATAGCTCAGGTTTCTTGTATAAAGGATGGAGCCCAGAATTCTTGGAGTTAGAATCCTTGTCATAATACAAGGCCTCTCTGATCATGTGATTGTTGTTTCGAATGTATAATGCCTGTCGGTGAGCTGACTCCCACTGATAACCCTCAACCCGTGGTAAGCCCCTCTCCGGGCTCTCATGCGTCTCTGTCATCAAGATGATATCCCGGCCCTCCATCACCTCCTCAAGTCTCCCTGGATGTGTCCATAGGGCTCCATTATAGTTCCAGACTGCTATGTGTATCTCTTTGTCTTCATGTTGTTTCCTCCGTGTCTCATAGGCTAGATGGCGCTATTCGATACTCTTCCCATCAATGTAGATGTGACCATCCCTATAATGTGCCTTCTTCCCTTCTTTGCGTGCCGCCTTGATCTTCGGCATGCATAATCTTCTGTGCTCCAGTTGCATCCATGTGAGGTCATCATCGAAGTAGATGGGGTCCCCTGGCAAGCTCCTCAAGATAGCACGTCTTCTCATAAAGCTCATCTTACTCTCCTCGTCCGGGAACTGTAGCACTAAGGCCTTGCCTTTGGTGGAGTCCTTTGGGGTTGACCTCCATACTCTAGTGAATGGGAGCGGCTCATCCTCCTTTAGTCCCAGCTTGGTACATAGGTTCCGCCTGTCAATCTCGGGCGTGGAGGTAGTGCTGTGACTAGGATGTTTAGGCGCCGGATCCATCGCATCTTCTCTTCATCAAGAGTAGGCTGCATCATGTGTACATCTTCTTGTACCTCCTTCTTGATGTTCTTCTTCTTGCACCTCCTTTTTGATGTTCTTCTTCATCACTTCTACCCATCCTTCGCGGGCCGCCTCCATTTTCCCCTCGATTGTGTGGGTGAGGGTTTTGGTGATCTCTTCTTTGATTGCCTCTTTGTCCACCTCAAGAGTCTCTCCTTCCTCCCGTGGATGATCGCATAAGGAGCCACTTCGCCCTTCAAAAGGTTGATTTCCTCCTGCATGGCGAGCTTTTCCTTCTCCCACTCCTCTTGCATGGTAAGCTTCTCTGTCTTCCATATTTCCGCTTCGGCCTCTAGCTTTCCCATGCGCGTCAATAAGTCCTTCTTGATGGCGGTGATGGTGCTGTCCAATGTCTTCTTCTGGTCCTTGATAAGATCCCTAAGGATATGATCAAGCTATCTGATTTTGTCATCTACAGACCCTCCCATTGTAGAGGGAGGGAATGTTTGAAAGGAGCAGGTAAATAGGTAAATATGTGGGAGAGAAAGAGAAGAAATGGTGAGATGAAATAGGGTGGGGGGTTCAAACTTCAAGCCCCCATTAGGGCCCTAGGGATGGTGACCGGGGTTCACAGGCAGGGAGGGGGGGGGAGCAGAAAGATGAGGATGAAGGAAGGGGGAGAGAGAGAGAGAGAGAGAGGGAGAGAGAGATGGAGGGGACAAAGGGCGGGGTGCAGGCGGGCAAGAGGGCGCACAGGCGGGGAGGAGGGGAGAGAGAGAGAGAGAGAAATGAAATGAAATGTTATATTAACGTCTTCAAAAGGCCAAAGTGACCTATGAGACCAAAGTTACAACCATATGACATCTGATACACTATCTGGAAAAGAAAAGAAAGGACTGAAGGTAAGTATCTAGCCCTACAATACATCAGTAGGGAGCATCCGGAAGCAGCAACTAGGGAGAGTGGGAAGCTAATGCTACTAGTCAAAATGGGGTACATGAGTACATGGATACATGAATACATGAATATGGGGGAGTACAAAAGTGACAGTGAGTACAACAGTATATGGCAGGAGTGGTAATCATCCTAGGAGCTCTAGCATGGGTCTCTGCCGGATGGCCTGGATATCTGCCATAGTGAGATGCTTGGTCGGACGAGCCCGATGCCTCGCAATGATGCTCTGAATCCTCCGGTGTAGGCATCGTCTCTGATGTAAGGATCCGCGAACCCTCGGGCGTCTGGATCTGCCCAACTGGATAGCTCTCTCAACTAGAGTTCCACGGGGTGCCCACTGTTGGGGGGGGGGGGAGAGAGAGAGAGAGAGAGAGAGAGAGAGAGAGAGAGAGAGAGAGAGAGAGAGAGAGTTATATTAACGTCCACCACGGGAGGCCGAATCCGACCTATGGGACAGATCAGGTACATCCATTTACATTCCACTCTGGGTATCGATGCCAAAGAGGCATAAAACTGAAAAAAATAACTAAAAATGAACTCTTAAGACTCTTAAGAGTTTAAGTTACAATGGGTTCTATTGCATCTAGTTCGAAATTGAGGTTCAAAATAAAAATAGCTATATTTCATCCATGGATGGATTTGCTCTTGAGGGGGGTGGGGTACAGAATTCTTTAATGATTGCTTGTCCTCCTCTGTATATTGCACATTTGCCATTCTTTCTTGCTTCTTTAACTTTATTCAGCTCTGCCGATTTGTTCTTGAGTTGTAGCGGGGTGAGTTCATCAGCTATCCATACCTTTGTCCCTTGGAGAGACCTTGTTTGCTTCATCACTGCTATTTTCTCATTGTTGTCCATATAGGAGACTTTTGCCTGTGTACCCTTTACTATAATAGAGATAGGGTCTCCTAAGTCCACGAAGGAGACTACTTTGCTCAGTTGTGCTGTAAGTACATCTGTATCTAATATGTAGTCTTCTTGAAGCTCTTGAGCTATGTCTGCCCTATCCCAGCCTTGAGGAAGACCATCGACTCTGATTACCTTTTTGTTACTTTCCATTCGTTCCTTTTCTTTGACCGCTGATATGACTTCTTTAACAAAATCTTGTGAGTTAACTGAATTTACCTTTGAAACATGGTTTGTCATTTCTGTTTGTAGTGTTGTAGGTATGGGTCCTTCTCGTGCTTCCTCTTGCTTCGTCTTCATGGCTTGCACTTGCACTTTCAGTTCGTTGATTTGTTCATCTTTCTTGATAGTCTCGTGTTTCAGTGCTGCTAATTCTCCCTGGAGTTTCTTCATTTCTTGCATGAGGTAGGCTTGAGAGAGAGAGAGAGAGAGAGAGAGAGAGAGAGAGAGAGAGATTAACATCTGCGAAAGGCCAAAGTGGCCTATGAGACTAAAACATAGTACATAGCTGATGGTGTCTCATCAAAAGTAAGACAAAAAGGACTAAAAAGTCCTGAAACAGTCCTAAACAACTATGAAAGGAAAATACTCCTACTGAGGTACAACAAAAGTGTATAATATCTACAACTAGCATAAGACTGGTGTAATCTTCTCATATCAGTATCTCTCTCATGGGGTGTTGTAAGATAGAGAAACTAAAGTGGCGGGGCAGTCGTCTCCTGTGGCGGGTGATGAGGCTCTAATCCACTGATGATGAAGCGACCCTAGACGAGGTCCTGGTAAGTGTGGGCGTCTCGCTCGACAAAGTGCTATGGCTCTGTCAAGGGTGACTCCTCTTGAAGGATGTCTGGCTCGTCGAGGGGGTAGTGGAAGTCCTGGTTATATCTGCCGGGGTGGTCGTGGCCCTGAAAAAATCTGTCATGGCTCGCTGGCGGGGTGGATCCTGGTGTGTTGTCCTTGCTCGTAGGACAGCCTCTCGATGGCGTCTGAGCTCCAATAAGAAAAGCCCCAAACACCTCTGATCCTCAAACTCCATCACATGTCTACGAAGAGAGTCAGAGAGAGAAAGATATATTAAGCATCTACTAAAGACCCAATGGGTCTATGAGACCAAAGTGATACAATAATGTCCATGCCATATCTCATCATGGAATGGAAAATAAAACAAAAACTAAACATAAACAAAGCTATCTCACTGGGGTGATACAAAACTGTCCATGGAAACTCATCATGGAATACTAAGAACATAGAAACATGAGAGAAGCATCAGCTCCTAGTAGGTGGTGTACCACTCTCCAAAATATCAAGCATGGGGCTAATAAGTATGGCAAAGAGGTCTCCCTCAAATATGTCACATGGAAAGGTAGCTCGATGGCGGTGCTGCATGTCCTGTATCTGGAGCTGATGAGGGGATCGTGGCCGACAAAATATCAAGCATGGGGCTAATGAGTATGGCCGAGAGGTCTCCCTCAACTATGTCACATGGAAAGGTAGCTTGATGGCGGTGCTGCATGTCCTGTATCTGGAGAGCTGATGAGGGGATCGTGGCCGACAAAGGCCCGGTCCGAGGTAGCTCCTCTCGGGCAAGGTAGGTCTAGAGCAGCTCAAGGAGGGTCCACAAGATCCACTGTATCAGTGTCCTCCACCTCTTGGGTCCGGAAAAAACTGGTGATGGTTGGTTGGCGAGGGAGGGGACAGGGTGGTTGGGGCCGAAGCTCTCTCAAGAAAGTGTCCCTGTGTCTACGGAGCTCAAGCAGGAAGAGGCCTAGGCAACGTTGGTCCTGCAAATCAATGATCCTGGAGAGTGGACCAAATCCCTCACGTAACAGACAATGAAACCTCCCGTGGATCTAATAGTATATTGGGCAGTGGCATATGTAGTGCTCCTCCGTCTCAACCTCCATGTGCATAATCGGTAGATCCTCTCCTCTCTGGGTCTCCGTATGAGCTTACCTAGCTCTGAAGATGCGCTCAACTCTACCTCTTTCTCTCTTTGAGAGAGAGAGAGAGAGAGAGAGAGAGAGAGAGAGAGAGAGAGAGAGAGAGAAATGAAATGTTATATTAACGTCTTCAAAAGGCCAAAATGACCTATGAGACCAAAGTTATAACCATATGACATTTGATACACTATCTGGAAAAGAAAAGAGAGAGAGTTGTATTAACGTCTTCAAAGGGCCAAAATGACCTATGAGACCAAAAGGTTACATCATATCCATGAGGTACATCATCCTGGGCACAAAATAGTAATAAAGAAAGATAACAAAAATCTAGAACTATAAAATCTGATCTAGGTACATGAGCAGAGAGCTCTCATGTCACCCTAATACATCCCTCATGGGCCTTGTGACATGGTGCTCAAGGTGGTAAAACTGAGTTGGCGCGAGAAGTTCTTGCGATGATGGGAGTGATGGCTTGGCATCAAGCTTTGCATAACTTAGTGGCTCTATTGAGTGTCACACCCTCTCGGCCGAGCTCGTGCACTAGCCTGTGGTCCGGGTATGATGGGCGGATCGGCCCTCGGAGCGTTGGTATGGAAGAAGTCGGTGAGAGCTCTTTGTGCTCGTCCTCGAGCAAGTACAACTGATCTGGATCTCACTAAGGACTCCTTGTGTCTACGGAGCTCTGGAAGAAAAAGTCCTAGGCAGCTTTGATCCGGGAAGTTCATGATCTTGGAAAGTGGTCTGAACCTAGCTCGGAGTAGGCAATGGAACCTCCCCGGAATCTCATAGTATACAGGGCATCGGCATATGTAATGATCCTTTGTCTCGGGCTCTGTGTGTTACAAAGCTGGTGTATCCTGTCCTCTGGTGCGGCCACCCTGGGCCCATATCTGGCAATCTCCACTCTCAGCTGGTGGGACGAGGTACGGATCTGGCCAATTGCACATCCCACCCCAAAAGATAGGTGTGTGCCCATGTAGCGTGGGCGGATGATTAAACCATCTAGTGTCAGGCATAGGAGGTGATCTCTATAGAAGGCCATCTTCGTCCCCAGGTGAACTCCATATCCTCTGAGTATCCAGTCTGACAATGTCCTTCCTGATGATTGAGTGTCTGCAGGAACTGTCTAGAAATTCTACAAAACCAAAGAAGATGTGGAACTGTTTCGGCATGTCATATCTACAACATCTATCACTCGAAATATTGTGTTTAGCAAGTATCATGGAAACAGGTAGCACACCCACAAGGCATCTCCACAAGTAGAGACATTGCTTGAGAGGTAACTTACTTCGCCATATTGTTTGAAGTCCTCGTTTCCACCACTTCAAGCTCTCAGTTATGCCCCAAAGCAAATCAGAATGAGTCTTGATCCAGGGTGCTGGAAGCAAACATTTATAGACCTGTTTGGCTGCAATGTCATGTAATGTATAATGACACTGATGACCAGTAAGTTGCCAATCTTTGAGTCTGTCTTCATCATTCAGTTGTGGAACAGGTTCATACTGTTGTTATAAAGTCCTTATAGTTTTCCACACCTCTCGGTGATGAAGACCTAAACCATGCCTTCGACAAGCTTGGGGGAATGTTAGAATATATCCCTAATCATTCACAAACATCATCAACACACACACACACACACACACATACACACACACACACGCAGATAAACTCATTATTAGTTATTGTTGAAAACATGGATAGGGAGTGAGAGCAGTAGAAGGCACAATAGCTGATGTTAATTAATTGATAGCAAGTACAAGAGCCTCTTTTATAGGCTGGGCAAGCCTTATCTTCCCACACTGACACCTCATGGATGAGGTCACACATAGAGGAATCTAGATCCTATAATCTAGGGGTGAGAATCTAGATCCTATAATCTAGGGGGGGAGGAATCCCACCTACCACATGAGGTGGCACAAGTGGCCTCAAGACTTCTTCACACTCACACAACTGTAGGACACTCCTAGGACTATAGGACCACACACACTAGGACCACACTAGGACTCCGATAGTTCCAGCAAACCCCCCTTCGGAGCTAGGGTGAAGCTATGACATCATCCAGACTGTGCATCCCAGGCAATCTCAGAGGCTAACAGCTGAGCATAATTCAGAGGTTGAACCAAGCACTCTCATGGCTTAGGTGTCAACGTGATCAGAGACTCAAATCTGAGCATGGATGCATGACCAACTCATAGGTCTAGGGAGTACACCAACATCCTGGAACTCGGCCAGGCCTGATAAAGGAAAGACATAACAATCCCCCTGTCTCCTAACTGGGTACATGGAAATAAGTGGAGCCTTTTATAGGACAAGGCACACAAAATGACAAATTATTACATCATTTTAGGGGGACTACCCAAGGCAAAGTACCTAACACACACACGACTCTAGAAAGCCCACTCTTCATCTATCACCTCATGGAGGGATAGACCAGAAACAGTAACAGTGCAGGCTTGTTCCTCAGGTCCAGAAGGTGTAGCTTCATCGTCTTTGTCCTCGCTCTGCTCCGCAACCAGATTGGCATGTTCTTTGGCTTGTACCTTTGCCATCTTCTTGAAGCAACGATCCTCTGTATGGCCAAGCTTCTGACAGTAATTACATTTAAGAGGTTTTCCTTTCTTCTTGGGCTTATTCTTGAGAAAGAATGCTTTGTCAGGTTCAAAGGAAGATTCTGCTTTCTCTGTAAGCCTACGGTCCTCATCAATGAGATGGGCGACCATATCCTCAAAGCTCATATTGCGGCTGACTCTTAGGACAGCAAGGATCTCACTGTACTTGGAAATGTCTTCAATACTTGAGAGAAGTACAGCAACTTGATCATCATCTTCAACAATGGCTCGGATGGCAGATAATTGTTGGAGAATTGACCCAAGATTGCTCAAGTGTTCATTGAGGGTTTCAGTTTCCTTCATCTTGAGCTTGAAGAGTTTTTGTTTGAGAAAGACTTTGGAATTATTGATCTTATTCCCAAACAAATTCTCTAATTTTTCCCAAACGTCATTTGCAGTCCTATCAAAATCCACATGGTGGATAAGGTTGTCAGCTAAAGCTAGGCCAATGATAGCCATTGCTTTATCATTTTGGTTCTCCCACCGACTGATTCTAGCATCATCACTTTTGGGTTTTGGCTCTTTGCCATTGGTGATATTCCATATGCCTTCTCGCATAAGAAGAAGCCGGAGTTTCGTCTGCCAAGTTGGGAAATTGCTCCCTGAGAATTTCTCGATGAACGAGGAGATTTTTATGCTATCCATTGGTGGGAAGGTCTTAGCTGTTATTACAGCCAGTGTCTAAATCCCTTACAATGTTATGCTTCTGAAGGCTGAAATCAGCATTCTTCTTGATAGTCTGAGGTGGAAGAAATGTGTACGTAGATCTCAGTATGGCAGCCACGTATTATCCAAAAACAGAAAATGATCTTGAATAGTACACAGGAGAGGAATGAAGTGTGAAGCGTGGGCAGAATGTCGACATGTATCTCCTGAAAATCAGGTCGGGAAGCAGCTAGCTCACGAACAACAGCACATAGCAATGATGTGCAGCAAAACAGGAAAGGTGCGACCTTATTCAGAAATGGATGGTGGCCTGAATCAGATAAATGAAGGCCTGAAGGAGTCTTTCACCAACTGAACAGAGGCAGCAGAACTACAGGGCGACATGCAGCAAATGAATGGCGGCCTGTTGGCTGGAGTTGAATGACGGCTTGTTGGGCAGCATGGTGGCGAGCTCACGAGCTGACGAGGAGGGAGGTGCGCAGGGGAATGACAATCAGCAACTTCTCTTCGTAAACATCAACCAATTCAACACCTTCTCTTCATAGAATGCAGGCAGCTTCTCTATGCAGGCAATGAACAGCAGAAGCTTCTTCATGCATCAGCTTGTCTACGCAGTAGCTTCTCCACGCAGCAGCTTATCCACAACTGCAGGTCTTCTTCACGCAGGACGATGGACTGAAATCTCCACGCAGAAATTAGCAGCTGGAAATGGTGAAGAGGATTGCGCTGAGGATGGGCAGCAATTGCATGGAAGCTGGGAAGCAAGTAGAACGGAGAAGGGAGGAAGAAGGAGACGATGGTGAGGTTAAGGAAAGAGCATCTCTCTTGCACTTAGAGAAAGAGAGAGAGGGCATGGCTCTAATACCATGTTGAAACATGGATAGGGAGTGAGAGCAGTAGGAGGCACAATAGCTGATGGTAATTAATTGATAGCAAGTACAAGAGTCTCTTTTATAGGCTGGGCAAGCCTTATCTTCCCACACTGACACCTCATGGATGAGGTCACACATAGAGGAATCTAGATCCTATAATCTAGGGGTGAGAATCTAGATCCTATAATCTAGGGGGGGAGGAATCCCACCTACCACATGAGGTGGCACAAGTGGCCTCAAGACTTCTTCACACTCACACAACTGTAGGACACTCCTAGGACTCTAGGACCACACACACTAGGACCACACTAGGACTCCGAGAGAGAGAGAGAGAGAGAGCGAGAGAGAGACTCCGAGAGAGAGAAATGAAATGAAATGAAATGTTATATTAATGTCTTCAAAAGGCCATAATGACCTATGAGACCAAAAGTTACATCATGGTGGATCTGATACAATGTCTGGATAAAAAAAACCTAGAAAATGAAAAATAAAGATGATACTACTGGCACCTAGAAAATGAAACTGGAACTGGAATATAGTGAGGGGAGGGTACGCTATGGAGGTGAGTGGAATATAGTGAGGGGATACAATATCATGTGGGACGGAGGGGTACACTATGGAGGTGCCTCCATCTCATAATGTGTGCCGCATCGGACACTGGCGGATCTCCTCAAGATATATCCTCTGTGGTCAACACCCTGACTGGGTGTCTGGCATGCCTCGCAAGAATAATCCGAATTTGCCGCTGCAACCTCCGTCTATGCTGGGATGCCCTCCTCCGTAGTCGTGGGCGTCTGAACCACCCAAGCTCAGTCGCACGATCAATCAGTGTACCCCTGGTGTGGGCGGTATCCATGTCCTGCTCTGCTGTGGTCCATCTGGCGCAGTGATGGCTGGACTAAAGAAATCTGTAATGTGCCTCTGAGTCTGGCTCTCTGTGCGCCTAAGCATGCTATCTCTATGTCTCCGCAGCTCCAGCAAGAACAATCCCAAACACCTCTGGTCCTGGTACCCCATGACTCTGGAAAGTGGTCCAAAACCCTCTCTGAATAAACAGTGGAAACGACCACGTATCTCATAGTATGCAGTACAACGACCACGAGAGAGAGAGAGAGAGAGAGAGAGAGAGAGAGAGAGAGAGAGAGAGAGAGAGATTGACTTAGAGAGACTAAAAACAAAGAAAGAGAGAGAGAGAGAGAGGGAGAGATAGAGAGAGAGAGAGAGGGAGAGATAGAGAGAGAGAGTACAATAAGTTTGAAAGAAGTTTTATGTTTTGATCAAATTGGAAAACATTAAGGCTTCTTGGGGTGAAATGATGAGAGAGAGAGAGAGAGAACAACAAGTTTAAAAGAAGTTTTACGCACCCCCTTCCTTTAATCACCTGAGATCTTCTTCATGGCTTTCTACTGTGATTCAAGCACATAGGCATGTAGCTAAGGTCCTCAACTTTCAACATAGGGCTTCAACCAATTTGGAGAAAACGTCACCAAATTGAACGAGTTTTCAGTGCTAACTGCTTGTGAAGAAATCACAAAATCGTTGTGTGGTTAAAGAGGAGTAAAAACCTCTTAGGGCTTTCGAATTAGATTCAAGAGAAGCACACTCATCAATTCTTGAAGCTTCATATCCACACATTGGTGAGATCCAAGCTCTCTCTCAGTTTCTATTAACAGTAATTAGTAGAAGATTAGTACTAGCTAATCATCTTGGGTTTTTTGGATCAATGAGAGTTCAAACTAAGCATTAGGAAGTTTCTATTTCATATTTTCTCATTTCTTTACAAAACCCCTCTCATTTGGGCATCCAATTGCATCCTCTAAGTTGCTTTGTTTTCAGCCTATCTCATTCAAGAGGGAGTATTTCTCTGATGAGGATTAGATAGTATAATTAAGCAGTTAATCACAGTTGTAAAAGCTCTAAGATGCCTTCTTCTTCTTCTTCTTTTTCACGAAAGAGACTTCTATTAAGTATTAAAAAGCATATAGCAATCAAGGCTATAAGCCGGAATAGAATAGAAACACCCCAATATGTAAAGTGATCTCAACCACTGAGGAGCATCATGATGCCATGAGAGACCTGTGGGACTAGAGGAAAAGAAAATGCCATGGTCCTGCTCCCACATAAATACAACGCGCTTTGCCTGCGCGGAACGAGAGGACCCCTGAATACGAGCTCAAGTAGCCATGAGAGTATGGATGATATCACCCCACATAGTACTAATGCACTAAGAGTAAAAAATATGGACACCCTCAATAGCCTCCGTGCATCTAGCTCTCCAGATCTGCCATACTGTAATACTAGCAACAATCTCCCAACTGGTGTCAATTCTGTGTCTAGGGGGTGTATAATCAAAGTGAGGGACATCCTACAATCAACCATGTCGAGCAATACCTCTGAAAATAGCAGAGTCTGTATTACTGCCTTCATAGGAAAGTTGCGGACCAGATTGGGAAAGCCAAGCAACTTCCCCCCAAGTTACATGCATGGCGCAGCCACTCAATTTGCCCATAAGTTGGGCTATAGAACCCTAAATATGATGTGCAGTGCTGCATCCGCATAAACAATGCTGTACAATCTTAGAATTTGCAGCACATCTTGGGCAGGTAGGTGCTACACCGAAAACCAATCTCCACTGATTGGTGGGGAGACCACCATGTAAAAATAACCAAAAGAAATGAGAGATCTAGCTCCTTCTGTATGAATGCCAAAGTCTATGCCAATATCTGCGCTGTATCACTGGAGAGATATCATAACTCTCCCAATGAGTCCTGAGAGTAGGGATCCTATGCATCTGTTGAGTGATGAGAAGCTTGGCATTCCGGACCATGAAACTGACAAAGGGAAGGCTTTTCAATGGATCGAAGGCATCAATCCACTCCCACTCACCTGGATCCCACTAGAGATATCTGACAGGACTGCCACCATATAGCCACAAACACCAAGAGCCATGAGTCACTATCTGAGGAGAAGGATCAATGAACCACTACTTCCCCGAACAACCAACAATCCTCACTAGACTATGCCTAGTATCTAGGATGATCCCCTCCATGCTACATCTCCTCAATCTCCCTCCAGGCTTGATAGAATAGATGATGCAATCTGTAGCCTCCTCGCCCGAGAGAGCAATGACCTGTAGAGGTATGCCTATCCTCGAAAAGACTCCCAGTCAACTCGGATGATAATCTCCATGAAAGGTCCCAGAGAGCCACTCATGCGGTATAGCTAAATCAATCTGATCGATATGTATGCGAGAGTCCCTAAGATGTTGAATGGATGTAGCTCTCCAATCCACAGGAAGACTCTTAAAGGTCTTCCAAGCAAGAACTGTGTATGCACATCTCTCCCATCCTGACCATTGCATGTAACAAGATGCACCAAGTGGCCGACCGGCCTCATCCCTAATGAACTTGTTCCACATAATAGGTTGTTGGTCAGCCTCATCCAAAGACCTAGGAAGCCTTCGTCGCAAGAATGGTCTTATGCTTCTCCATGCTCTAACAATGGCTGCAGTAAGAGGGGAAGATAGTGCCTTGATGTCAACCTCTGTGAACAAAAACCGTGTATTGGCCAACCAATCTTTGGTGTACATCCGGAAATCTGAGACAAGAAAAAATCCTTCCGAGGCTCAGTGCTAGGTAGGAAATCTTTGACCACAAGTTTGCAAAGCAACGCCTTGCATTGAACATCCGGATCAATAATATTCAGCCCCCCCTCTCGTCTGGACTGAATAACTGCAAGCCAAGCTACCCTGGCATGTGTCTGTGGTGCCATCCAGACCGGCCAAAGAAAATTGCCAGATCAACCTCCGCAATTGATCAATCCACACACGAGAGAAGCACCAACAAGAGGCAATAAACCAAGCCGAGGCAAGCAATGTCAGAATACGCAGCGGAGATGATGACGACATCTCGGAACACAAGAGCAAAACGCAGTGCAGAAAAATAACAGCACAAGAGATAGAGAGGTAGAGGCGTGTAACTCTGCTCTATATACACAAGAAGATCCTGGAAAAGGTACAAAATGGAATGGGGGGCTGGGGGCCTATTTATATGGCCCCATATACCAGTCGGCCTGTGCTACAGGCAGCCGACTGGCCCTGAACCTCCACGACCAGCACAAGCCTCCAGTCGGCCAACTAAACTGAGTCGGCCAGAACAGAAATGTGGTCGGGTACATGAAGGTTCAGTCGGCCACCATAAAGGCCCTCCTGCCAACACACGGAAGCCACCCAAGCCATAGAAAAATGGGGAAAAATAGGGGAAAAATACGGAGAGTGGGGAAAAATGAGAAAACACCTAATAAGGGCGGGCACACCCACAACAGAGGCCCTGGTGTATAAAACTAGACAGGAGATGACTTCTAACACCCCCCTCAGCTCTTGGTTGTGAAACCAACCACAGGGAGTTGGGGTGCCGCCTGAGCAAATCCTGAGTTAGCGACTTCGTGAAGAGGTCCGCCGTACTGTCCTCCGTCGAACAGAACTCTAGCAAGATGTCATCAGCAACGATTTGTTCACGAACAAAGTGCCTCTGGATGACCATGGGTTCCTTCAGTGGAAGCCCAAACCTGCAATACAACCTCTGCATCCTTACCACCTCACAAGCAGCATCACAAACAGCCCGGTACTCTGCCTCTGTCCTCGACAAGGCAAAAGATGACTGTCTCTCTCTGGGCCTGAAGTAGATCTCCTCGTGTCCGGATCTCCTCCCCAAACTGAGTCACTCCAACCGTGGAGTCGGACTCCATCCAATAATCCCCCTCCTGTGTACAAGAGTCCATGATCCTTCACATGCCGCAGAAACCACAGGAAACACAATCCTGTCTCCCAAAGAGTCATCCACAACCATGAGCTCAACTGCCTCATCAGGAAGCTCCCGTCCAATTTGGTGTCCCCATCAACCAGATCAATGAACCATTCTACTTCTGAGTCAAAGAGGCATCACACTGCTCACAAGGATCAACACATGTCACGGTGCAAAAACAAGTCTTGGAAACCTGCTGAAGACCATGCAAGGCCTTCTGAAACCTGTCAACCACCCCCTCTGAATCCGGAGCCACAAAGCCTGGAGTATGCACCTCCTTCTGCAAGTAATCAACTGCCACCAGCCTGGCTTTCCGAAAGGTCCCCGTGGAAAGAACATCCTCATCTACAGGAGTTTCTTTGTCCCGAATACTACAAGACATCAGAGCATACGTTACCTGTTCAGTTTCCTCTGACTGACAAACACAAGAACCACCAACATCAGTACTGGAGAGTTCCTGCCAACTGCTGCCATCTACTGGCAAGCTATCCACCATCTGGTCCCGGAAAGCCTGTACCTGCAGCGTATCCACACTTAAGTGGCCATTACCAGACTGCCACTCATCACAAACCTGAGGACCTGGGAGAGAGAGTGCAGAAAGCCTGTACCTACAGCGTATCCACACTTAAGTGGCCATTACCAGACTGCCACTCATCACAAACTTGAGGACCTGGGAGAGAGAATGCTGAAAGCTTGTAAACTCCATTCTCCACTCCGCCTTCCCAAACTACCTGGCCTGTTGCTTTGTCCCAGAGAGCAAATAATGCTCATCAAACTCCACCCATACGCCAGTCTTGCAAACCTGATGCACTGACAACAGATGAAAACCAAGTGATGGAACATACAACACTTGGGAGGAATGCTTCTCCCCTCTACCATCGGGAACTATCTCCATCCTGCCCTCACTATGAACTGGGATAGTGGACGTATCCCCATTAAGAATGTGACCAGAACACCTGCAGTAAATTAGTACAGGAAGGAGTCATGTGCTTGGAAGCACCACTGTCTAGAATCCATTCCCGAGTATCCGTTGCGGAGAGTCCTCCAATCTCCTCCCTGCCTGAAGAAAATGAAACATCGGTGTCCACCACCTCCAGGTGCACAAAAGCCGGAGTCTTCATGATTGCTGCTGAGGAATCTTCATCCTTCTCGGTCTTCCGCTTGTTGGGACACTGCCTCCAATAGTGGCCTTTCTCGCCACAATCATTACAGGTCCTCTCTGCCTTTAGTTTCTCGCGGTCAGTTATGGACTTCTTCTCAGAAGACTTCTCCGATGAAGCCTTCCCTTTGCCTGCCCGTGTTACGGCCTTTCGACCGTTGGCCAGTTAAGGCCTCCGAACCTCCACCCTGAGGAGGGTTCGTGAATCGTTCCTCCTGGTCCAGAACCATGGGCACAAGCTCCTCCCACGTGATGGTGCTGAGCTTGCCACCACTGGTAATCAAATACGAGTAAAATGCTGAGTACGAAGAGGGCAAATGTGACAGCAACGTTATGGCCATGTCCTCTGACGATATCTCCTTCCCAGCCTGAAGAACTTCTTGCTGAAGAGCCTGCAGCTTGTTAATATGCTCCCGCATCGTTGACGACTTTGCAGGGCTCATAACCCGCATCTGTACTTCCAAGGAAATCCTCTTCATGGGCGATACCCTGTTGTAAAGGAAGCCAAATGCTGCCATATACCTCTGGCCAGCGTCATATGCTTTACATGATTGATTACCTGCGGTGTGCAGTTGAGAAAGATAAACGAACGGACCTTGGCGTTGACACGATCCCACATCTGTGTCTGAGCCTCCCGGTCCTTTCGGATCGACGGTAACTCCCCTTCCTCTACTTCCAGCCGTGGAACCCCAACAACGACAAAATCAGCGAGGTCGTAAGACTCCAGAACAGATTCCATCATAACCTTCCATATGCCGTAGTTGTTCCCGTCCAACTGACGGTCCACTGGGAACGTGGGGAGTGTCGGGATCTTCACATGCCTCTCGGCCATCTCAAACAGATCTGCCATTGCGGGGATGTACTCTGAAAAGGGTGGGTGGGTGGGAACAAAGAAGAACTAACACCTCCAAGTGGTTGTCCAGCAAATCAGCCCACCGTCCTCTTGCTTCTCCTCTTCCCGAACAGTTCCGTACGGTCCACCAATCAGCAACACAACAGTCCCCCTCTTGCTCACACAAATCCCAAGAACTATCTAGAGCCTAGGCTCTGATACCATGTCAGAATACGCAGTGGAGATGATGACCAGATCTGGGAACACAAGAGCAAAATGCAGTGCAGAAAAATAACAGCACAAGAGATAGAGAGGTAGAGGCGTGTAACTCTGCTCTATATACACAAGAAGATCCCGGAAAAGGTACAAAATGGAATGGGGGGCTGGGGGCCTATTTATATGGCCCCATATACCAGTCGGCCTGTGCTACAAGCAGCCGACTGGCCCTGAACCTCCACGACCAGCAAAAGCCTCCAGTCGGCCAGCTAAACTGAGTCGGCCAGAACAGAAATGTGGTTGGGTACATGAAGGTTCAGTCGGCCAGCATAAAGGCCCTCCTGCCAACACACGGAAGCCACCCAAGCCATAGAAAAATGGGAAAAAATAGGGGAAAAATACGGAGAGTGGGGAAAAATGAGAAAACACCTACTAAGGGCGGGCACACCCACAACAGAGGCCCTGGTGTATAAAACTAGACAGGAGATGACTTCTAACAAGCAATACCTGATTAGCCACCAATGCTCTAGAGGCTAAATCTAATCCCTAGAGCTCCAATGAAGAAGCTTCTTCAGGATACTCATAAGTACTGGAGCAAACTACTGCACAGGAGAAATATCAACCCAAACTTGGCATCCCAAATATCTAGCAGTGCATCCTCTACTAGTCCAAGTAAAACCAAGCTCTGCACCCCGAGCAACTCTCGGCGAGTCGCTAATCCAAAAACCAACAGATTTGTGCCAATTAATGGTGCCCCTGCTGCCAAACAAAACTCTTCCAGTGCCACCCGGAAGGAACATAAACATGTGTGTGAGGCCTCCGAGAACATGGCTGTGTCATCAGCTAACTTAGAGTCAGCCAGCTCCTCTTGACTATGAAGAGGCAACCTCAATCTAGAAATACCAGCAGTGGAGCAGAGGAAGATGCTCATGGCCTCTATATCTATGATATATAATAATGGGGCTAAAGGGCAACCCTACCGTATTGAGTGAGAGATCTGAAACCGCTCTCCTCTATCACCGCAAGCGAGCACACTACTGTGGGCATCACGATACATGCATGAAACTCCCCTTATCCATCTCTGAGAGAAACCCATATGGCTAAGAGTACCATCAAGGAAGTCCCAATCCACTCTATCATATGCCTTCTCAAAATCCAAAAGCAGAATGGCTAAACGCTGATTACTCGCTCTGGCCCATTCCATAGCCTCCCAAAATGAGAAAATGTTATCAAAGATGCTCCTTTCGTGTAAGAATCCATTTTGAGTATCATGAATGACATCTTGCAAAATTGGTTGTAATCTAATGCTCACTGCCTTAGCCAGAATCTTATATGCAGTCCCAAGTAAGGTGATAGGTCTCCACTGACCAATCAACGTCTTATCCCCAAGTAAGGTGATAGGTCTCCACTGACCAATCAATGTCTTTTTTTTTTTTTTTTGGGAAAAACGATCCTTCTATTAGTTAATGAGAAAACGCCATAAGGCTACAAAGCTCACCTCACAAGGAGGGATAAAAAAAAACCCACAGTGAACACCTGAGCTCCACCCCCGTGGGGCTGGCCGCTCTCTGGGGGGGGCTACCTAGTAGTACATGTGGGAGGTGAGAAGAGCCAAACTGGAGGCCTATAGTGCCAAGTGACATCCTCGCCCCTCGCGATGAGGAAAGGGCCAGGCTGCCAAGTGCGGAGGAAAGCCTTGCGGCGACCTCTCATGCGATCCGAGTCGCCCTGAAGTTTCCCCGTGTCCTCTCAAGGTGTGAATGATGTCCACCCAGAGGGCCTGTATGACCTCCGTCGGTGGAGTCACCTGGCGGTCAATGGCCTCCTTGCATCGGGCTCTCCATATGTGCCAAGCCGTCATGCTGCTGATCATCTCCCATCTGTGCCCGTCCCCCTCTTGGGAGACTGCCGAAGAGAAGTCTGGCGTCGGAACCACCGCCATCGCCCTGTCAGAGACCTGGATGGTCGCACTGCCAGGGACGTCCTCATATCCAAGGGCCGGGCCGCTGTCCGTGGCCCAAGCCACCGCACCCCACGTCACCATCATCTCACCTGGCGAGCCTGCAAAAACCATCCTGAGAGCGCGCTGCCAGACCTGCTGTGCCTGTGGGCAATCCCATAAGCAATGCCGCTGCGACTCCTGTGCATGGCCGCACCGAGGGCAGGACGCTGGGTGTCTGCCAAAAGCTAGCCAGGCCCCCACGCTGGGTGCCCGCTATCCTGTGCCTCTGAATCCGCCGCCCCAGCCTGGCTGTGTACTGAAAAAAGGGGATGCCTGGGCTGGTAGGGGCCGAGTAGGGATCTCGCCAAAACCGCTCACCTGGATCCCACTGAAGGCGAATAAGAGGCCTGCTGTCCCAAGCCCATAATCTCCAAGAACAGTCCTCCCCTATCGAGGCCGGTGAGGGGTCTACATGCCACTGTCTCTGATGAAAGCCGACCACCCGCACCCTCTGAAAAATACAACCTTGGAGCTCATCCAAATCTAGTCGTGTCCTCTGAAGCTGGCCACCCTCTCCCACCTCGAAAGTGAGTGGGGCGACTCTCTCTGCTGTGCCGCAGACCGCTAGAAGGATCTCATGCCGAGTAAAGACGCCCATCCACTTTGGAGGTGGAGGGTCCTGTACTGGGGTCCGCCACTCTCGGGGGATGGCCGCCTCAATGTCCTGTCTCATCAACTCTCTGCCCCTCATCCCGCTGAGTCTCCTCTCCTGAGCCTCTAGAGGCAAGCCGGCACAACCGGTCTCGTGAAGCTCCAGACTGCCTCCCGAGCCTCTCTCACCCTGTCATCTGCTGGCTCAGCAGAGAGCAGATCCCTGTAGAAATCTGTGGCTATCGCCCGAACCCTGGGGGGATCCACCACAACCTGGCCATCAGCCTGTTGAAGACGCCTGAGACCCTCTCGTCTGAAGCGAGGCCCTGTCGCCTCAAAGAAATCTCGAGTCACTCTGTCTCCAGCCTGTGTCCAAAAAGAAGCCCGAGCATGGAATCGGAACTCCACCCTCCTCTCCTCGATGGATCTGATCTCTGTGCGAGCTGACTCCATCTGCTCTGAGATCCAAGGGCTCGTAGGATCCCTCTCCTAGAGTCTCTGAAGGGACGCTAGACTCCTCCGCAGGCTCCTCTCGTGCTCTCTGAAGGCCTCCAGACGGTCCAGGGCAGCCTGTCTGAGCATCCTACTGATCTCCTGCAAGCCCCTGGCAAGATCGCTGGCTGCCGATCCTCTCCTGAACTGCAGCTCCTGCCAGACCTGCTCAACTCTGGTCGCAATCTCGGGCTCCTCTATGAGACAATCTGGAATCCGGACGCTCTGGCCTCGCTCTCCTCTCATAGGGTCCTCGATCTGGAGAAGCACTGGAAAGTGGTCTGAAAACGAGGAGCCTGCAAGTATGCCCACAGTGCCACCTCTATCACAAGCCCACTCATCAATGTAAAACCTGTCGATGCGGGAAAGGTTAACTCCCGTGGCCCGTCTATCCGATCGCGAGAAAGATAAACTCCCCTGCAACCTGCCAAACTCTGAGAGAGTCCACGGATCCTGGCCTCTCACCTGCAGCACTAGTTCCTCCCAGGCAGCGAGCTCCGGCCCATGAATGGTCTCCTGGCTGCCCCCCATCCTGTCCTCTGCATCCTCCAGCATGTTGCAATCCCCCCCTAGGCACCAATGGTCTGCCATGGGGACGGACTGCCTAATGGTGCTCCAGAACTCGGCTCTCCCGGTCGTCCCATTAGGGGCGTAGAAGTTGAGGAAGCCAATGCGGTCTTCCCCAACCCGAAGGATGATCCACTGTGCTCGACCCTGGACCAGAGTGCCAGAATCCACAACCTCGGATAGAAGCTGCTCGCTGACTGAGATGCATACTCCACCCTGGTTCCCCCGGGAGCCATATGCCGGTAACCAAAAAGTGTGACTCCTGCCTGGCAAGATCTTCCCGCAGGTGCGGGTACGCCCGGCAGAAAGGTGGTGTTCCTGGATGAAAAGGATATCTATGGGTCCTCCAACGAGAGCCCTTTGGATCTCCTGGCGAAGTCTGCCCCGACCAATGTAGCAGCGATGTCCACCGAGACCCTGGATGTTCCATGAGAGGATCCTCATGGATGAGCTATGGCAAGTGAAGCAGCCGCCACTGGCTCACCCCTCTCAGCCGGCCCGGATGATCTGCCCTCCACTCTGTGAGTCTTGGGCGCCGGCTTGGAGGGAGAATAGTCACTGTCTGTCCGGGTGCGAAGTCTCTCCAAAAAAAGGGTGACCTGTCTCTGTGTCCAGCCCCACTCCGCCTTCGCCCTGTCCAGGGCATAGGCGTGAGACCAATCCTCTGCATATATGTATCTAAAGGTAGGCTGCACCCTCGGGGCGGCATGGAGGAGAATCAGTAGCACCGCCTCAACTGAGGTGTGGACCGGATCCGCCCGCCAATCTCCTATACCAAACAAGCTCATGCGGGCTGAGTGTAGTCGGGTTTGCAATAGGTCCGTGAGCCCCAAGTCACTGAAGTGGTGAGAAAACTCCAGTATCTGATCACGCAAAACTTCCTCTACAGAGTTGCAATCCCATGCTGTGTCTGGGGCAACACTGAGAGGAAAGGAGAAGGCCACCATGCTGCTCACCACTGAAGGAGAAGGAGAGGGATGGCACACCACGCAAACTCGCAAGGGCGCGACCAGTGTCTCGAACGGGCCTGCATCCAGCTGGAGGCACCTGAAAAAACCGTAATCCACTGGGAGCCCCATCACTCGCGGGGGCCCCCCAGGGGAGGCTGGAGAGAACTCTGTGGCGGGCGAAGCTAGGATTGCCATCTCCACCGGCCCGGAGTGGCGGTGGAACAGCCGCTAGACTGAACTCTGGCCTACCCAGCTGCGCTGCTCGGGGGCAGTGGGTGGTCTGGCGAAGTATCCTGGAGAGGCCGAGGGAGGGATGGGGGCTCGCGGAGAGGAGGGGGGAGAGCGAGGAGAGGATGGAGAGGCATCTACCAGAGGATAGGTGTCAGGGGGGCCGCCGGAGGAGGCGGGAGGGGGGGGGCTGGGGGGGGAGAGGGGGGGGGAGAGGGGGGGGTGGAAGGAGTGCTCTCCGGGTGAGGGGAAGAGGAGCCGGGGGTCGCAGAGTGCGGCCCGGGATCCTCAGAAATCTGCTCCATGGAGGGGGCGGGGCCCCCCGCGGGGGGAGGCGGGAGCGGGGTCTCCACGTGGGGGGGCTCCACCGGCGGCCTCAACGGGCACTGAGTCTGAATCCTCGTCCATCGGGGTGGGACCTGCTGGCCACCTATCCCTGACTGGAGCATAAGTGCGGGTAGGTGCCTGGACGCCAGCCGGAGTCGCCTGTCCGCCAGCCTGTGCTGCCTGCTGGCGTCTGAGACGGTCCCTGCGGGCCGGGCGTTTCCGCCGGCGAACCTCCTGCGATCCGCCAGCCTCCTGGGTCTGCGCGGCCTCCTCCGCCGGGGCCTGCTCGTCAGATGATGGCGCCTGCTGAGACGAGCCAGGGATGTCCGGTCTCTGAGGTGGATGGCCACCCCTCGTGTCTCTTGCTGGGGGTCCAGAGGCGGCAGAGCGTGAAGGATGAACCCCCTTGCGGGGCCAGGCGCGTGCGAGATGGCCCATCTCCCGACAGGTGTAGCACTGGCCGGGGAGGCCCGAATACTCCACGCGCTGTATCAGATGTCCTCCAGAAAGACAAGGGAGGAGGATCGTCTTCGGGAGGGACTCCGGTGACGGAACCACAACACGAATGGCCGGGAGTCCTGCTGCCCGAGCTATCACTGAAGCCGCTGTCGGAGGCATCTCCACCACTTGCTCGAACGCCTTGCCAATGGATGACAAGAGGGGCAAGTACTCCCTACGGAGTCCAGGAAAGCAGATAGTGATGGGAAAACCTGTCGCGCCTGCTAGCGGGTCAGAAGCGGGTCGAAACCGTGAGTCCATTGCGCCAGGAACGCCCGGGATGAGCGGAGAGCAATGGGGCTCCGAGCCAGCACCATCTGAGCTGCCTGGGGGGACTCGAAATCCACCTGGTAGTAGCCACGTCCCAAAAAATCGACGCTGACGATCTTGGCAGGCACGCCAACGAGGCTGCCTTGCAGAAAGTCGCGAAGCTCTCTCCGCATCGGACGGCTACCCACTATCTTGCAGACCAAGGAGGAGGCCTCAAGAGCGGATACTGTGGAAACAAACAGCTGATGATCTGCAGCTGTGAACTCCAGATGGAGACCGGAATCGGCAGGGGTAGTCGGAGCGGCTTCCATGGAGTCCTCCATAGGGAAAAGGCCAGAAACCGGGGTCACCAACGGGAGGGACACAGCCCTACGAGGAAACGGAGAGGCGGACGGTTAGAGGATAGCGGGGGCGGGGCGGGGGGGGGGGGGGAGGGGGGAGTTGAGGCGGGGGATAGCGGTGGGGGGAGGGGCGAGACGGAAGGGGAGGAGAGGGAGAAGGCGGGGGGGGGGAGAGGCGCGCAGCGGAGGAGACGGCGGGGGGGGGGAAGAGATGGCGGGGGGAGGAAGAGATGGCGGGGGGAGGAAGCGAAGGCGTGGGGGGAAGGAAGAGATGGCGGGGAAGGAAGAGAAGGCGTGGGGGGAAGAGATGGCGGGGGAAGGAAGCGAGGAAGGAGGCGGGGGGGGGAGAAATGGCGGGGGAGGAAACGAGGAAGGAGGCGGAGGAGGAGAAGGCGGGGGGGGGGGAGAGAGAGAAGGCGGGGGAGGATGCGAGGAAGGAGGCGGGGGAGGATTCGAGGCAGAAGGCGGGGGAGAGATGGCGAGGAAGGGTGCGAGGAAGGAGGCGGGGGAGAGGACGGAGGAGAAGGCGGGGGACAGGCGGGGGGGAGAGGGGGGGAGAGGGCGAGAAGCAGCGGGAGGGGGAGAGGCGGAGCTCGCAGGAGCAGATCGTCAGTTCGATAAACGTCTCTCTCGAGTTGATGCTGGAAGCTTGACCAATCAATGTCTTATCCCCACTCTTAGGGATAAGGAAGATAAGCCCCTCATTGAGAGAAGAAGGCATAGAACCAGTGTCCCACATCTCCTAGAGAGAGCCGATGTGATCTCTACCCCAATCTCATCCCAAAAAGTAATGAAAAAAATAGGGGAGAGGCCATCCTCCCCTGGACACTTACCATGAGGTAAGGCATGAAGAGCATGACTGAACTCCTGCATAGAAAAAGGGGCATCCAAATTCCAAACCTTCCTCTGTGGCATGTGCCCCTCAAGTCAGAATGAGGCTTAGCACTAAGAAGCTGGCGATAGAAATCGGTGGTAATCTACTAAGCTGTCTAACCATAAGAGGATCTGAATGAAGAGTGCCATGTGAATCCTGCAAACTGCCTGACACTATCTCTAGCATGAGATGGGTTGTGAATAGCAAAGAAATGTTTGTTGCATCTGCCACCTATATGGGTCCGAAAGGATTCCTGGGCATGGTAGCGGTACTCCGCACGTTGCTAAAGAGAGTGCTAAAGAGAGTGACGAAGCTCTACCCTAACAGTACATAAAGAATCTGCAACCCAGTGAGCATGAGGATGTTTCTTGTGCTTTTTCTGTAAGGCAGCTAGTCTACGTCTAATAGCCCTTTCTAAATCCAAGGCCTCTTGCCTCTTGGAAAGGGCACGTATGTGATAAAAGTCACTAATATCATAGAGACCAGAGGCCAGGCTTTGCGAGGCCTGCGAGAAATCATGAGATCTCCAAATATCAATCGTCCGACGTGATAGCTCTTCATCTCAGAACAAATGATCAGGGATGCATACACGGGGTGCTGATCCATGGCAACTCGGATCTCTAATGCATAAAACCACTGGGCAATGATCTGATTTTGAAGTGCTTGCAGCAATAAAATTATGGCCCCCTCTGTCAAGCACCCAATCATCCACATCAAATCGGTCTAAACGCGCATAAATACATCTTGCATCCCTTTTCCTGTTAGACCATGAATAAAGAAGAGTAGATGGTCTCCTCGGAATGTTATCCTCATGCCAGCCATGAATGGAGAGTATAAACCTCTTCCAGGACGCTCCCTCAAGAGGAAGCACCAAGCTCTCATGTCCACCTCTTTTATCCATTGGCATCTCAACCATGTTAAAATCCCCACCAATAATCCAATGGTCAGCATGAGGCATCAACATAATGAGAGATTTCCAAAAGACAATCCTCTCACCTCTATGGTTAGGAGCAGAGAGTTTAAGAATACCAATGCGTGTAACACCCTGCATAAGAAGGATCCACTGCGCTCTTGGAAGCAAAATGACACCATGTCCAATGATGAAAGGCAAGACCAAAGCTAAAACAAAAATACAAACACCACCTTTGGTACCAATAGTTGGCGACCAAAAGGTGTGTCCTGAGAGAAGCTTGCCTGATCTCCCACATTGGCTAGCATCCCATTTATGCTCTTGCAAGAGCAATACATCCATAGGTCCACCTATAACTGCAGTGTGAAGCTGAGTTTTGACAATTTGTTTCCGCCGACGCAGAAAAAATCCCCAAGACCTTGAATGTTCGATCAGACAATCCTCGTAAGGACTCAGAGTAGGAACGACCAGATCTTGTGGTCGACAAAGGATCCCCTTTAGAGACGGAGATACGTCTCGCATAGGTAAGAAAGGGAAAATCTAACAATGAAAACCTTACCTCCGTTCCCACTCCAGGGAAAAGCCAGGGCTGGGTCCTCAAAACTGGAGAGGTACCATGACAATGGGATTGCGCAACAAAATCCTCGAGGGTGCAATCATCCTGTGTGCAGAGCCTCATCCTCCAAAGAAGGATCCACATCCTGTGAGGCAAGAGCTACATAAGGGTTGGGGTGCTCCACTAGGGGTGCGGGTAAAGGGGCAGGTACCGGGTTGGAGGGTGCCTGCCATCTCTAACCATAACCCAACACTGTGTGGTCTGTTGGGGCATAGGGACAACTGGAGTCTGGGCAACTGCCGAAGGCATCTACTGGGTAGGACCATGCCGCCTCCTAGCATGGCCTCTCGATCTGGGACAATCTCTAGCAATGTGGCCATGTCAACGATAAATTTGACACTGGTCAGGTCTGCCTGCAAGCTCCATCCTTTGGCGGAAACGAGAGTCGTCAGGTCTCTAAAGCATGATATGGTCATCAGTAATCGATTTATCAAGAACAAGCACAAAGACCTAGGGTACACCATCAGAAGTGGTGGTAACAATTGCGGAAGCTGTGACGAGAGAGCCCGGAAAGGCCAGTACCTCTAAAACCTCGCCAAAGGATGCCCCTATGGAAGCTAAGAGCTTCCAATAAGATCTAGGAAGAGTAGGGAACCGCAATGAGACTAGGGTAAGGTGCTGATCCTCTGCCACTGGATCAAAGCCCACCACCTGGTACTGAAAGAAGAAAATCTTCCTAGGGCCAAGAGGGAAGGGGCTGCCAGCCAACACTTAAGAAGTAGCTTCCGGGAAAAAAAATTCCACCTAGAAGAAGCCTCGATCAAGCAAACGTGTATCCTGGAAGTGCACAATCAGCTCCGCAGGGAGAGCTGCTAGAAGCCATTCATGGGCCTGCGAGCGAGAGGGGTGGGAGCCATAAACCCTCACAATAAGGATGGTGTGGACCTCAATGTCAATGTTGTGCTGAAGAGAGGCGAGCTCATCTTGCAAAAAATTGATGATTCTCCCGGCCTGTGGGGGTGATGAAAGATTGGATGTGGCGGAAGCCATAAAGCCAATCAACGATGGGCAGCCGACTCGAATCCAATTCAAAGAATGCTACTGAAGGGAAAAGGCGGCGGGGGGAGGAAGAGGCGGGTGAGGGCGAGGAAGAGGAAGCGGCGGGGGGCGGAAGCAAGGCAGGGGAGGAGGCAGGGGACAAGGCAGGGGCAGCAAAGGCGGAGGCAGAGGCGGAGGGCAGGGGAGGAGGCGGGGGCAGTGGCAGAGGGAAATCTGGGAGCAGCAGAGGCAGGAGCAGATGGTGGGAGCAGCAGATGAGGGGCAGAGAAGAAGGCGGCAGGATCAGCAGCGCGGGCTCAGTCTCTCCGAGCATGTTTTTTTAATGGAGAACTTGACATTAATTGCATCGATGCCTTCTTCTTTTAAGGCTCATGCTCAAGAGAAAGCTAAGCATAAATCAAAAGGGAAAATCAGGGAATACCGATGCCAATTTAAGTGATCCTCCTTTGCACACCACAAAGACCTACTGTATATGTGTCTCCTGTCTCTGGTAGGTCTTCAAAGGCCCTCCACGTACCAACAGAGGAGGCCGGACCACTATCTCATCTAGCTCACTAGTGGTATACAACCAATGGTCCCTGGGGTGTTACATCTCATCACCAAATGGATCATTTACCATGATGTGCTGCATGTAAGTGTTGTTTGGAAGTTAAAGTCTCTAACCTGATCTAAGTCTATGAAGCTCTGACAATAGAAGCTAGAAAAGGAAATCGGGGCATCCAAACATCCATCTATTTAAACAATGCCTCGCAGATAAGGTTTCCACTGTCCATGCTTTTGGGGAATTTTTCCCTTTAATATCATAATCACCAGGCAAGTAAGTCTACAAAGCTTTCCCTTGCTTTTTTAACAAAAACAAAGCAGGACATCAAATGAAGTATGTGTAACGTGCCTTTGCTCCATATTTTTGAGTGAGACTGTCCAAGCTCCTGTTGCAGATTTTAGCTATCTCACGATCTGCAACATCATCAAACCACTGCACATTGTCCCATTCTAACTAATAAGAAAAAAAGACCATGAGAGAAATCACACAAAGAGTTATGATCTAAATGAGAAGCAACTTTTAGAACCTGTTGAGATCTCTAGACATGTTTGCTATGACTAAAAATTGTGACCGATTGGTGTTCAAAATACCAAAATAACATAAGCTCTTCCAATTCTATGGAACGGCCGGAAAATAGATTATGAAATCTTACATCTGAGTACTTTCCAAGCTTCAAAGTTCCGATCAGTTCCTGCTGATTATCGTTAAGGATAGGAACACCCAGGTTTGGCTGCAATAAAGAGTCAAAATTGTTACACCGAGTGTTCAAGGTGGTACTGTTACTGCAAACCTGTTATCAGTGACTGAAACTCTGCTGAAATTTATGCAGGTGTAAGTTACCGGCTTGGAAACAAAATGGTCACCTTCTTCAGTTCCAGAGATTGCTGCATAGCTGCACAGAGTAGAGAGCCTAAAAACTCTTTGCCATTTGAAGAGACAAGCACTCTAGATGCTGAGGCATATGCATCAATGCTCAGCGCTTTAAACTGGTGCTGCTCTAATGAAGATAATCCACAGTCCTTGGAAGGAACAAGAAAAGCCTTTACGCCTTGAAAAAAATTTAATATCTTTTATGTTGGAGAAAGAAACAGAACATTTACATGAGTATGGCATCTTCTACAGTTCCTGTAATTGAGCCTACAGACTCCATAGTACACCCAACTGGCAACAACCTGGCAATGAGTCCATCATGTTACATTAGAATTGATCTTACTGGATGTCTTCACTTTGATGTAATGCACTGCTTATTTTTTTGAACAACTTAGAAGTTTTAAAACTCAGACAAACAATTGAAAGAAAAGATTTAAACAAACCCATCAAGAGTTATCCGTCCAAAGGTGCTCTTGAACCCCACACCACCACAAAAGGCTGCCGGAATCCGTACGGAGCCTAAAATCCATGTCATATGCATTGATGCACCATCATATTCTTCTTCTTGTAAGCTTTGAAATGCGAGGAGTATAGAAATGTGAATTAGCTTTTAGCCTGTAAATACATACCTCCATCATCCGTTCCTAGAGCTGCAGGACAGAGGCCACAAGTTACAATTGCTGCTGAGCCCGATGAGGAGCCTCCTGTGTACCTTGTTAAATCATGAGGGTTTCGCGAGCACCTGCGAAGTAATCAGGTAAGAAACAATGACTTAAGCGTTGCAAGATGCTTTGTTTTGAAAAATCGTAAAAATTCAACACAAGTTGAATCAACATGGGCAACCAACTCTCAATATCTGCTGTGTAGTGGTTGTTCTGCTTAAGTGTCCATATCACTAGAAATCATGAATTTCCGTCAACATTACAGGCACTTCATCAGGGAGAATGAGATCTGTATACAATCCTTTAATTCCTTTCCTGTAACTTTTTTTAAGACAGTAGCTAGTGATGGGAAAAAGAATGCTCGTGCTACACACTTGCTGGGCCACTCCCCCACTTTTCCTTTGCCTCCTTGTATGTGTGCAGCCAGTGGCACTTTGCACATCATGCTTTATCCCCTGCCCTGTGCCCACTCCCAGCCCTGCCCTCCAGAATGAGGGGTGGGGAGCGTATGATGCTGGTGGAGAAGGGGACCTGAGGGTAAGCGGAGGCAATAGCAGGTTTGTGGGGTGGGGTAGTGGGTAATGGTGCAGTGTAGCATGCCGTGTCATGATGAGTCCTCAGAGTTGAAGCAGAGGTTGGAAATTGTTCTTGGTGAAGCTGGCGGAATTCCCTTAAATAGTAGCAGTCTTTGTTTTCACAACCGCCTTTCTCACAAAAGAAGGTGCAGTAAAAGCCGCCGGCAAAGTTGGGCTGCTAAATCTTGGAACTCCTACAAGTAGAGCCTGGTCTCAAGCTCTCCCGGATCTTCTGCTAGGTTGTTTTGGGTAGTGCCAACATCACCCATTGGCACACCATGAACTCACCATGATGGGTCACCAGCACGGTGGTTCTTTCATTAGTTCAGCATTGGTCTCTCCCCAAGTCGTAGATCCAAGGGACCAAGCTCTTGCAGGACACGGTCCTTGAAATTTCTTGGGTGGAAGGTGCGGAGAAAAGGTATCCCTAAGGGTGGCTGAATCCACAAAGTGGTCAATCTCAAATTCACTAAACCACTTGTGGCCAAAGCCCTCAAGAATGGATGGCAAGAGTGCTAAGTAGCCATCCTCTCTATCCACCCTGCCCTCCAGAATGAGGGGTGGGGAGCGTATGATGCTGGTGGAGAAGGGGACCTGAGGGTAAGCGGAGGCAATAGCAGGTTTGTGGGGTGGGGTAGTGGGTAATGGTGCAGTGTAGCATGCCGTGTCATGATGAGTCCTCAGAGTTGAAGCAGAGGTTGGAAATTGTTCTTGGTGAAGCTGGCGGAATTCCCTTAAATAGTAGCAGTCTTTGTTTTCACAACCGCCTTTCTCACAAAAGAAGGTGCAGTAAAAGCCGCCGGCAAAGTTGGGCTGCTAAATCTTGGAACTCCTACAAGTAGAGCCTGGTCTCAAGCTCTCCCGGATCTTCTGCTAGGTTGTTTTGGGTAGTGCCAACATCACCCATTGGCACACCATGAACTCACCATGATGGGTCACCAGCACGGTGGTTCTTTCATTAGTTCAGCATTGGTCTCTCCCCAAGTCGTAGATCCAAGGGACCAAGCTCTTGCAGGACACGGTCCTTGAAATTTCTTGGGTGGAAGGTGCGGAGAAAAGGTATCCCTAAGGGTGGCTGAATCCACAAAGTGGTCAATCTCAAATTCACTAAACCACTTGTGGCCAAAGCCCTCAAGAATGGATGGCAAGAGTGCTAAGTAGCCATCCTCTCTATCCAAGCCACAGCTTTGGCACATAGCAAAAGGAGCGCCTCACATGTCTATCACTGTCTTGTGTGGTGGAATCCTTATGCGTGGGGAGCTTGACATTGACTCCAAGAGTGTTTCCAGGTGGTGTTCACTCTCCCACACACCCCCAATGACTGAAATTCAAAAAAACAGCTCTTATATTTGTTGTAATTTCTGGTCTTTTTGCTGAAAACCCTAATTTCAGCTCAAGTCGAACCATGAGGGAAGTTTTCCCATGGTTCCCTTCATCCTCTTGACGACTTTTTTCGCGAAGGATCATGACAGATTGAAGATTTCAACACTCTAAATGCCTCCATCATGAAGACTTCCGTTGTCATCGACTCTACTTGCAATTGGTAAGCTTTGATGCTTAAATATGGAAGCAAGTAGCAAATGCTTCCATCACAAAGACTTCTGCTGTCATTGACTCTACTTGTAATTGGTAAGCCTTGATGCTTAAATATGGAAGCAAGTAGCAAGAGGGAGGAGCAGGACTCCATGTTCACATACCCTGTGTAGTGTTCTCTTGTCCTACGTGCTCTCTTGGAGATTGTCGCTACCATGTGTTGGTGGAACAATAGAGAGCAGATGGTAGGGAACATGGGCACCTGAGAGGGTAGTGTGAATTGCAAATCTACACCAACACCACATTGTTTGCAATACTGTATTCATATGCATTGGTATGGAAATCTAGTCACAAATGCCCATGACACTATGTACTTGATTCTTCCAAGATTAATATACATTATTTGAGGGAGGGGCTAGTTGTCTCGTGTCAATTCAGCAAATTACTTCTTGTATTGAGCATGTTGTTCATTAAATCTTGGTGTATTTAAGTGTATTGATTAGCATTGTGTTCGACCAAGTTACACCCTTCCTCAAGCTGACTTTTGGTACATGGGTGGAGACTTTAACATGATCGAGGTAGTAGAGGACACACTCGGAGGAGGCACAACCACAGTCTCAAGCGCAGAGTACTCTACGTGGGAGGAGTTGATCTTGGCACTCAAGGGACAGAACCCTTGGCATCTACCAAAGTTTGGGCGCAATCCTGAGAGCCTGTGCTTCTCGCGGTCCAATAGGAGGAGCACCGGCCCCAACCTCTCTCGACTTGACAGATTCTATGTGGATGAGTGGGCTTGCGGTCGTGGGGGCATGATCGACATCTTGGCGGGCCCCACTTTCTTTGATCATGTTCTGGTTATTTTGTCTTTAGAGGACCCCTAGAGGCAGGACAGGCACGCGAGCACTAGGATTCCGGACAGTCTCATACACGACCCTGAGATCTGCAGCAGGATAGAACAGATACGGGCGGGACTGGATTTTATCTCTGCACCTTGGATGTGGGCCTTGGTGAGATTACGAGATTTTTACAGGAGGCAACATAGAGCACATTGGAGGGATTTTGTGAGCAGGAGAGGAGCCTGAGGAGGGGTCTTGCTTCTCTCCAACATCTTCAGGAGAGTTCCCCCGATAGTCGATGAATTGAGAATCGACTTGCTGCTGCCCGTATGGAGATCAGATCCATAGAGGAGAGGAGGGTGGAGTACAGGTACCATGCCACAGCTTCCTTTTTGACCCAGGCCGGAGACAGAGTCACGGGGTACTTCTTTGAGATAACAGGTCCCCATAGGTGGAGAGATGGTATTCGTAGGTTATGTGGCTAGGATGGAGCTATTGTTTTTGACCCCCTCCTGTGAGAGCCATTGCCACTGATTTTTTCCCTCCTTACGGGCACCCCATTATCCCCACAGGTAATGGACGTGCGCGAGAGAGTCTAGCGGCACATGGGAGAGGTGGAACCCCCCCTCTTGAGACCTTCTATTGACTCCCTTCATAGCAGATGAGCTAGCGAAGGCATTGACGGCTCTCCCTAAGGGCAAATGCCCGGGGTCAAATGGGCTTTATGTTTCCTTCTTTCTTCGTCACTGGGATCTCATGGAATGCAGCCTTCGAGCAGCCTTCAATGAGATTATGATCACAAGTGCCATGCCAGAGAGGCTTTCAGAGGGTTTGATACACTTGATTCCCAAGGAGAGTGGTGAGAGATTGGAGATCCGGCAGTGGAGACCCATCACCGTTGTCTACAAGATCTTGGCCAAGGCCATCAGGTGGAGACTTCAGCCTTTCCTCCCCGACTTGATCCATGACACTCAGACAGGTTTTGTTCAGGATCGGAGCATTCTAGACAACATCTTCATTTTCTGGGAAGCGACAACTTCGGCCACAATGTGGTAGCAGGACCTCATTTGACCCCTCCTAGACTTTGAGAAAGCTTATGATAGAGTTGACTGGAGCTATCTTGATATCACGATGTACCGGATGGGATTCCCAGTGGAGTGGATCCGTGGTGTTTCACGACTTTACTCAGCCTCTCACAGTCAGGTTCTCATCCATGGAGCCAAGTGACAAATTCCTCCTTTTGCTCGGTCCGGCAAAGATGTCCACTGGCACCTTACCTTTTCCTATTCGTCATCGAGGCAATGAGCAATTTTCTCTCAACTCAGGAGACGGGGCTCCAAGGATTGCGTCTCCCCCTCCATACTCAGTAGGAGCTCTTGGACTCAAAGTTTGCAGATGACACAACAGCATACCTATCTAGAGATGTGGGGAATCTCCAGAGATTCGTTCAGGCGATCGAGATCTTTTGTTGCGCATTAGGAGCGCAGATCAATTGGCACAAGTCGTGTGGTTTTTGGGTAGGCTTTGCACTCGCCCCAACTTGGTGCCAGTTGAGGCTTTCCAGTGGATCATGAAGGGCACTCTAGTCCACTATCTGGGATGCCAAGGGGGCATTGATATCTCCTTGGAGCAACAGCTTGCCCCTCTTCTTCTAAGTATTTGGAAGAAGCTTTTGTACTGGAGTTCTGCGAAGCTCTCCTTAGCTGGTCGAGTGGTGGTGGCGAACCAGGTTCTTCTTGCCAGCATGTGGTATATTACTTCTTGTTGGGCCTTCTCTCGAGCATGCATTGGTTAGGTACAACGATTGATCGAGAACTTCTTGTGGGCCAACAATGATGGGAGACCTGCCCAGGCCAAGGTGGCCTAGAGAGATCATTCAGCCACAGCGCAGAGGGGGCCTAGGCATCATCGACCTTGCCATTCAGAGCTGTGCCTTGCTAGGCAAGCTGATTGTTAGAGGACTCCTTGTAGGTCTTAGGCAGTTAGCTCCGGTAGTCTCGAAGGAGCGTCTTCGGCAACCCTTGATCCGTTTACCCAGTGGCCATATGTTGGGGGCCCAACCTCACGTATCATGGGAAGCATTGAGCATAGGACCTGCCAGGTCCCTTGGAGATTGGCTTGTACACAAACAGCTTCCCCCGAAGGCTCAGGAGAGAGGCCTCCTAGGGATCCAGGGTAGAGACAAACTTAGCCTCGACATTGACTCTACTATTCCCTAGGAGTGCTGACCCCTATCCTAGACCCGACCCCCCACAGTGGCTAGGCATGTTTACTAGGCATGATATTCTCTTGGCAACCCATGGCGCAGATGAGGGTTGTGGTTTGCTCACTTTTTCTATGGTCCCCATGGCAGATTAGAGAGATCGGAGTCCCCTTTGGAGGATTTCAATATCTGCACCTTTCAGAGGGTGAGGGTGATCGGATTTCAAGCACATTAGTGGCACATAAACCCTCTGACAGCCAAGGTGGCCACGGAAAGACTTTTTTTGGTAGTTATGGATTTGGGAGAGCCAGCACCTCATGCGCCTCCAGTAGAACCTGGGGGAGTGGACTTGCTGTGATCCTGATACCCCCATTTTTTGCATACACAGCACGGCTAGGCCGCAAGATTCAGATGCCCGAGATTGAGGGCACCCCGGTAGCAGCAGTACATTGGCAATCACAGGGCCTCTCACAACAATTTCTCTCATACTTTTGGAAGAGGCTCTAGGACAGTTGTCCGCCTCGAAAGATCACCCTCTTTCTTTGGTTGATGGCGCACAGGAGCTTGGTAGTTGGCATGTGGTTGACCATTGGTGGTCGACAAATAGCTCGTCCATAGTTGTCAGGTACGATACCGTACGGGAAAATACGATACGATATAAAAAAATTTCATATCGTACGATAAAATACGGTGTTTTAAAAAAATACTTATAAACTTAGGTATTTCCAAGTCCAGATATGGAGTATTTTAGAAAGGAGGGAAGCATCATAGTACAGAGGAAATATATATATATATATATATATTGAAAAAAGAACTTTTTTTTTCTGAAAAAATCCATACGATATTCTGTATGATAAGCTATCGTACGCCATACAGAAACAACCTTGAGCTGCTCGTCTTGGTGCGGCCACCCTCAGGAGTCTCAAAGACATTGTCTTTGGGAATTCTCGAAGGCTCGACAAGTTTGGCAACGGATTCTCCGCATTTTCACGATGGACAGGACCTCAGCCCGTATCATTTCATGGGGCACTGTCGCTTAGGTTGTCATGGCTTATGAGGGGGAAGGTGGAGGGCTAGCCCTTTAGGTCTCTCACCTTTGCATATCGGCAGTACCAGTCCCAGCCCCATCTGCTGATCATTGGACTCCGGGCTCATGCCAGAGATGGGAGATTTGTAGCAACATTGCAACCTGGCACATATGGAGAGCTCGATGTAGTGAAGCCATCAAGGGTACCCGCACTCTGCGTGCAGAGTTCATTAGGAGGATTTCGCTCAACAATCATTCATACCCTCCGAGGTCAATGGGGGAAGTTGCAGGGTGGCTTTGATTGCATGCGGAAACGGCGGGAAGCTTTCTTGAGGCTCTGACGGCCTAGCTCTTTTCTCTCAGATAGAGGTGGTGATCCCATTTGGCATTATAGACCACCTATGTGATTTCTCTCCCCCCCCCCCCCCCCCCCGCCCGCCCGCGTCCTGTATGAGATAGCCTTCTCCTCGTAGAGAGGCCAGCCGGAGGAGAAGTGTATCTCTCTCCACCTTTGATCCTTTGATCCCCGCCCCGTACATGGAGGCGAGTTTGTATCTAGCCCTTCATGGCTGGTTTTTTGTTAACTAATAGTAAGATCTTTTTCCCAGAGAGAGAGAGAAAAAAAAGAGAGACCACTAACAACCAACAATCAATAACCTCCAGAAGTCCTTGCATGACCTATCTGTATACAAAGGGTCCTTGGCCCTAAGCAGTGGGTATCTCCTAAACCAAGAATCCTGCCATTCGGTGCAGTAGATGAGGCCTCAACTGCCGCTACTTAGTTCATGCAGTTGTCAAAGGTATTCGTTGGCTAGCTGATGCCCTTATCTGTATTTGTGGATGTCCCAGGTTTTTGATCACCAAGAGATATTACACACTAATACTGGGAATATTACTTGGATGGGGAATTCCACTTTGGACACCACCAAAGAGGTATTCCGCATTTTACCATGGCATCTAGGATGGAGATAACCCTAAAGAAGTAGTACTAAAGTGTACACAATCACAATGATATTAAAATAAACTTGCTCCTCTTCTCCATCAAAGGAATGAAGAGTGCACTATCATGCCATCATTTGCTAATATGAAGATTGAACTCTTGACCATACTAGGCCCATTATGCAATCAAAGGTATCTTTATGAATCACAGTGAGTGAACTCATAGGTCTACTTGACTACAAAAGTCTTCTTGACTCAACATAGCGTGCACTTTGCTCCAACACAGACTGTCATGACAGACACAACTCTCTTGAGCTTGAGGAGTATATGTCCCCATTATTGGTATGATGGATTAAAGTTAAAACAGAGAACTCCTCACTCATTTAACGGAACAAGCTATGCAAGTGCTCTTCCACACATTAGCATCCTTAGTTCCATGCATGAACCAGTTGCTTGGACTCTTTGGAAGCCAGATGGATGTCACCGGCCCACTTTCTTCCACCTAGAAAGTGGATGACAGGCCCCATGAGAATTGTCTGATGAATTGCTTTCCATAATATATGTTGTGCTTGCATTGTGCGTGGACATGCATAACATGTTTTGGCATAAATAGTCCTATGTTTTGTGCATATGACTATTTGTGAGCTTGAGGATGCTCGAAAGACCCAAAGACCGTCCGCCGACTTGGAGGATGCCCAAAAGGCCCAAGGTCAAGTGTGTGAATGTATGCCTAACATTATGGTTTACTTTTTGCAACTATAGTGTATGTGTAGGTGTATAGGTGTGAAACTGATTATTATTATTATTATTCATAAACTTAATCTTGCAAATTAAGGTTAAATCAAGGAAAATAAAAGTTAAAAAACAAAGCAAAAGAGTAAGGGAGAAAAGCAGCCTGCTACTACCTTTTAGGCAAATCAACCATCTCTTCATCATTTTTTTTCTACGCACACACTATCCGCTGAAGAACAAGTGTGTGCATGTATGGCTAGAATTATGGTTGACTTTTTGCATTAATAAGTTAGGTATTTATGTATGTGTAGGTATATCGGTACCGATCATTATTATTGAAGTTCATATAAGTATGGCTAGAATTATGGTTGACATTTTGCATTAATAAGTTAGGCATTTATGTGTGTGTAGGTATATAGGTATGAAACTGATCATTATTATTGAAGTTCATGACCTTAATCTTGCAAGGCACTAAGGCTAAAGCAAGGAAAGCAAAATTAAAGCAAAAGAGAAAGCGAGCAAGGAAAAGAAGCCCACTACCTTTTAAGAAAATTGACTTTTCTCTTCATCTTTATCTTCAACACATGCACTCCAAGGCTCTAGATCGCCACATCACATTGTGTTCATCTTACGAATGCCATATGAAGATCTGTATGACCACGGGCATGTATGGAACACATACGTACAAGATGACCCATACAAGGATGTAGAAACTGAAACATGGCTGTTCGGCTTAGAGATGTTAGCTTTTGGGCAATTTTCCGCTTTTTTAAACTATTTTTGCTGTCTCAACTGTTCAAGATTGTTTTGATGGATTCTGGAGCTGATTTTGAAGACTTTCCAGCAAATCCACTTCATCTTCTTTGTTGAGCACCCACGAAGGTGTACAAGGCTTCTGCCAACAGTTTCTCTCTGAGTAAAGCATGCTTGGGTTGTTTGAACCCTTGAAGGTGTTTGGGCTGATCCGAAGAATTGTAAGCGCCACGTGATTGGACATGAACAGGCACATACAAAAGCAACATTTTTGGAGCACCTTCGGGGACTTGGATTTACATTGGTGCGTTCGAGCACTACTTGCCAGTTTTGTTGGAGGTGCATTTGTGCAAGTGTGGGCTGCTAAGGAAAGCTATGTATGAACAACGTATGGCCAAGGCAGATAATTGTACAATTAGAGCATGGAACTGTACGGACAAGGTAGAGTTTGTATGACCAAGGGTATATTTGAACAAAGGATTGACTTCAGTTGGATGGGCTTGTTTGGGTTGGGTTGAGGTTACCGAGTATGACTGGGCTTCGTGTGTGGATCTTCATTGGATTCTGCATGAGTTGTGACATGATTTGTTGGAATGCTGGTTGCTCTGAGTGTGAGTTTTCACTAGGGCATATTTGAACAAAGAATTGACTTTAGTGGTTTGGCCTGATTCAGCAGACGGGGGTTGACGCTATTGGTAGGAGTTGACTTCGTCCCATGTAGATCTTCATTGGATTCAGCATGAAGTTGTGACATGATTTGTTGAAATACTGGTGCTCCAGGTGAGTTTTAACCAAGCACCCATTGAGTTTTATATTTGGATTCCTTTGTGGAATAAAGTTCTCAAGAAGGGAAAAGGGAAAGGGGGGTAACTATCAACCCTTAGTGTGGTGTGCAACACACACAGAATTATTAGGTGCATCCATGCTTTATTTCCATCGTGTGAGTGTTTGTCTTAATTAAGTGAAATTTGAGATCTGCGTGTATCCCACGTGACCCTTCACATTAAACACGTAAGAGTGTACAAACATTATTCCTGACAACCTGCAATAGACAAGACAATAGAAATTACCCTAAAAGAGGATTACTCCCTGTGGTTCCTAGTCCAAGTTCATGCATACTTGTCTTGCCTGCTAGAACTGCACCACATGCTCTCAGTCTTGCAACACAAGCTGCATCCTTTTTTACTTACCTGATTTTGTGAACCCAAAGTGAGCCTCCTATAAACATGCATAAACTCGACAGTTTAGAAAAAAAATTTCTGGTGGCACATTAAAACATTGCAAAATAGATACGCTTGATGGTAACATGTCTGTTTGAGATGCACTTTCTACCTTTTATATGTTTTAGTTTAACGATAGAAAGTAAACGTTTTTTGCCTAGTAGAGACTGCGTTTCTAGATTATCGATAGCACCTTTGGTTGAGTAGGGAAGACAATCGATGTCATCCTTGACTACTATTAAAACACCATCAAGTTTGGATAACGGCTTTCCTACACATAATCAAGCAGATTTGTGTGAAGTATGAAATGATTTGCTGAAATCGAAGAATTTCAATTGAATGTGAAAAAGGGCTTGCAAACTGCACTGTACCACAATTTGTCTTCTTTGAAGTATAATAGAGCATACATCAGCTTAATATAACATATTGTGCATAGCATAGAGAAAACATTTTTCAATAAGCTACTATCTTTTCCACTCCAAAAATTAAACTTCAGGTTGTCAAACTGATTTTGTGCCTTCACTAGGAATCTCTGTAAGCTTGTTGCCACACGCTTTAAAAGAAGTAACACCTTAACTCATGGGTGCCCATCCATTGTTGGTTGCTGTAGATGCCATAGTCTATCTCTTTGGTGTTGGTGGTGTTATGATTTTTCGTGGCCTCGGGTTTTTGCATAAAAGCATGTCCGTTGCTATCCAGTTTTTGCTTTGCTCATGGATCCAGCTCACATTCGTGGGAACGTCACCTTATTTTGGAGTTGCTTGAGCTATTTTTACGAGTGGTCATTTAAAGATCAAAAGCTATTTTTGTTTGTAAGTCATATGTATGATCTAGGCCTCCTCATATAGAAGGCACACTTTGGTTAGAAGAATGGAAATATGTTATTATTTTCTTTTTATAAAAGATTCATAAGTTCTGGCCTTGCATAAAATTGAACAAGAAGAGGGCATTCTAAAGTAATAGAGATCATTTTTTTGGCATAGTAGATCTAGTTTAATTTGGTTGTGCGCTTTGACCAAAGCTTTTTTTTTCCGGAAACAAGATCCTTCTATTAATTAACAAAAAACAGTCTCAAAGGCTAGATACAAAGTCGCCTCCATGTACGGAGCGAGAATCAAAGAACAAAATAAGGGGAAGGATGCACATCTCCTCCGGCTAGCCACTCTATGAGGAGAAGGCTATCTCATACAAAGGGTGCAGGAGGGAATAACCACACAAGTGGTTTGTAGTGCCAAGTGGGCTCACCACCACTATCTGCCAGAAAAGGACGAGGTAGCCAGAGCCTTAGGAAGGCTTCCCAACGCTTCCGCATACGATCAAGACCACCCTGAAGCTTCCTGTACTGTCCGTGGAGGGTATGAATGATGTCGAGCCAGATGCCCTTAATGGACTCCCCAGGCGCAAGCGGAGTGTGGGTGCCTTCGATGGCTTTGCTGCATCGAGCTCTCCAGATGTGCCATGCGGAAATGCTACTGCAAATCTCCCATCTCTAGCTTGAACCAAGAGTCCAGTGACTTGTAGATGGGGCTAGGACTGGGGCTAGGACTGGCACTATCGAGATGCGAAGGTGGGAGACCTAAAGGGCTAGCCCCCCACCTTCCTCATAAACCAAGACTGGCCTCCGTGGCTCAAGCGACAATACCCCATGTAATAGTACGGGGAGAGGCCTTGTCCATAGTGAAGATGCGGAGAATACATTGCCAAACCTGCTGAGCCTTAGGGCAATCCCAAAGACATGTCCTTGAGACTCTTGGGGATGGCCACATCTCGGACATGCTGCTCGTCTATCTAGTACCGCCAATGGCCAACCATGTGCCAACCGCGAAACTCCGATGGGCCAGAAACTGCGAAAAGAGGGTGATCTTTCAAGGTCAAAAATTGTCCCAGAGCCTCTTCCAAAAATATGAGGGAAAGCACGGTGAGAGGCCCTAAGACTGCCAGTGTCTTGCTGCTACCGAGGTGCCCTCGACCTCGGGCATCTGGATCCTACGACCTAGCCGTGCGGTGTATGCAAAAAATGGGGTACCCAGAGTCTCCTCCTTGCCTATAGGATCACACCAAGTCCACTCCCCCTGGGGAGGTGCGTGATGGGCCAGGTCTCCCAAATCCATAAACGCCAGAGTTTCTCCTTTGTCACCTTGGCAACCTAGGGGCCATGGAGGCCCATGGCCATTGCCCAACAGCCAGCATGGCTAGGGCATGCTATCGGCGGCCAGCCCTGTGGCCTCACCAGCCCAGTCAGCCAGCATTATGGCTTGGCCAAACTATTGGCTAGCCCATGGGCAGCCATGTGCAGGCTGGACAGCCCAGCATGAGGTGGCCAGATCATGGCCAGCAGCAGGTGTGAAAGGCACCTATTAAAAGGCTGATTTAAAGGTCATGGAGATGCATAAACAGGCTGACCCCTATATTTGCCCACCAACCAGCATAGAAGTGACTATAAAAGCAAAAGCTAGGATTCATTTCAAGCATCTTACGATTCATAAAGGGTTGAAGTCTTCCAAGGGCCACGACAGCCAAGGGGAACTCTAAAGCCAAGGTGAAGGTGAAAGGTCAAGCATCAAAAAATTTACAGATTTGCATCATTCTAATAAAGCAAATACACCATTCGTGGTGGGGACCCTACAGAGGGTATTCGGGACCCAATACTGTGTACGACTCTCTCTCTCTCTCTCTCTCTCTCTCTCTCTCTCTCTCGACAGTGTATCAGATGTCACATGGTTGTAACTTTGGTCTCATAGGTCACTTTGGCCTTTTGAAGACGTTAATATAACATTTCATTTCATTTCTCTCGACTCTCTCTCTCTCTCTCTCTTGCTTTGATTAGTTAGTTTAGTTGTTCTCTTTGATGAGACACCAACTTCAGATGTACTCTCAGTTTTGGTCTCATAGGCCACTATGGCCTCTTAGAGACGTTAATATATCATTTCATTTCATTTCATTTCTCTCTCTATTTCTGCACATCTCTCTCTATCTTGTGCATTACCTTCCTCACGAAAGATTGCTGAATTCTGTCCATTAACGTAACATATTCTATTCTTCAAGCTTCCACATGTCACATCCGGCCACGCATGTGGCAAAGCATAGATCACCATGTTGAAGGCCTCTATGGGGCAGACTGGCATGCATTTGTGGAAGTCAAACCTTAGCCCCTAGCTGGGGGGTGGTTTGAAGCATAGAACCTACGGTTGGGAGGTGAGCTAGCCTGCACCCCTTTTAGGGTGTTTGTACTAATCACTTGTGTTTCGTGTTTAGGAGACCTACGGGGTTGTAACACAAATAGCTTCACAAATGCAGCTGCCATCATATACTTGACTTGTGAGTTCTGTTGATGATAATGCGAAGGTGGTTTTCTTTTTGCTTACCAAGATTGAAAAGGTATAATTTGTAGTAGATTTTCTATCAAAGCTACCTACCTAATCACTATCTATGAAGCCATGGAGGTGCACTAAATGTGTATGCCATAATAGTGTGCAATTGCGTATCTCAAGACATGCCTGGCCTCCTTTCATTGAATCTCTTTTGTGTGCGCCATGCATTGACTTACAACTCCCACTGCATGTGGTATGTCAGGTCTCGTTGTGTTCATTAAATAGATGAGGCTGCCCATAAGTCTCCTGTATAAAATGGCATCCACATCTGTATCTTCAGGACACCGCTTCAACTTTAGGCCTTTCTCCATAGGAATGGAGATTGTGTTACAATTCTCCATGTGGAATCTGTCCATTAACTGCTTACCAAGATTGAAAATGTAATCTCAAGACATGCTTGGCCTCCTTTCATTGAATCTCTTTAGTCTGTGCCATGCATTGACTTACGACTCCCACTGCATATGGTATGTCAGGTCTTGTGGTCATTAAATAGATGAGGCTGCCCATAAGTCTCCTGTATAAAGTGGCATCCACATCTGTATCTTCAGGACACCGCTTCAACTTTAGGCCTTTCTCCATAGGAATGGAGATTGTGTTACAATTCTCCATGCTAAATCTGTCCATTAACTGCTTGGCATATTTGATTGGCACATAAAACTGTCATTTTTTTTAACACCAAGAAAATAGTGCAATATTGTCATTCCAAACTGCTTGGAGAGGGCTGATTTGATGTGCTTAACAAGTGTACCATCATTGCCTGTAATGATAAGATCATCAATGTAAAGCATAACAATAACCATGGCTGTCCTCTTGCAAGATGTACGATTAGAATTGCCTTGCTTTTTGTGAAGTCAATGTCCTTAACAAATGTATCAATCCTTGTATATCAAGACCTAGGTAATTGGTTCAAGCAATACAAGAAGTTCTTGAATTCGCATACTCCTTCCATGCCTTTGACCACAAATCCTTCTGACCAAGTCATGTAGACTTTCTCTTCCACATCTCCATAAAGAAAGGAAGATTTGATGAACTGCCAATGCTAAAATAATGCAAACGGTTGCAGACTTTCCCCAGGTGCAAAGTTTTCATTGACGTGCACCCCTTGTTCTAAGCTGTTAACCTTTTACAAAAATCTTGAATTGTACTTTTCCACTGAGCCATCTCACTTGACCTTTTTCTTGTAGACAAATCTCCAACCTACAACATTCTTTTACCTTTGGGCAAGTCAACAAGCTTTCAAGTACCTAAAAGGGCGATGTATCACTAGTGTCAAATATCTTGGCAATCATCACCTTTGGGATCAAATGTAGGAGGCCTTCTAAGAAGCAATCAGGCATGGTGCCAATCTCCATGGTCTTGTTGAAGGCTGATCATAGGATCTCTTCCAAGAGTTCTAATTAAAGCTGAAAAAGGTCGCCAGGCACTTTGGAATCCGGGTCCATCATGGCCTCCGGCCGCAGGAAGGGGGATCACAGCTGTACAATCTGCCCACATTTTGTACTTTCCACTAGATGTTGCCAGCTCAGAATACAGAAACCTTTCCTGGGAACACAAACATGGCAAACTCGTGAAGCTGCTCCTGTTGCTGTCACACGGAGTCGATTTGAGGAACACTGATGTGTTGAACTGCTGCAGCTGCTCCAGTCGTCGCAAGCACCAGTCCCCTCCTGGAGGTCAGGAAAGGGCCTGGGGAACCCTTCCCCAGCAGGAAAAGGGCTCCTGCTGGCTCCCGTCGGTCGTTGCCCTGTTTTCCTCCTGGAAAAGGGTTCTCCAGGCCCTTTCCCTAATCCGTCTTCATCATCAAAGATAGAGGACTTGCCCAACTCCTTCCACACTTTGGGCCAGGCACTCTAAACCATGATAGGTATCCAGATATTTCCTAAACACTAAGAGTAGAAAACTCATAGTGTGGGCACTGCTGAGCTATCATCCCAAGCGTAATTTGGCCTCATGCTGAAGGAATCGTATACCTCCCCCTAGCCGATTAAATTCTGGAATATTTATCATCATTTGTTGGCTTCAGCACACCCCATAGTTGCAATGAAACGTGTTTCATTCCATCTAAATGAAACGAAACGTTTCATTGGAATGAAACGTGTTTCTTTCATGTAGCTTGGGAAAACCTACGATTTTCAACATTTTATATCCAGAGAGCACGTTTTTTGAAAAAGAACGTCTACCTGCAACTAGGAAATAGATTGAAGGAGCTCCTGCCTTGCACAAATCAGCCCCTACCAGCTCCTCCCGCACTTCCGAGGTTCCATACCCACCATCTCTCAGGTTGGTTGTGCTGATTTGTACTTTTTTTCTTCGATTTTGTAAAAAACACAGATTTTGAAATTTGGAGGTTTTCATGCCAGAGTGCCAATCCAGCCCTGCTTTTGTCAAGATGCCTCGCACTAAGGATGCCATGTGGGCCCATGTCACTCCTGTATCTAAATATGGCGGTTTAGGCACACAAAAGTGGAAGGGGTTTGCTCAGGAGGGTCCATAATCCGTGTTAAGGCCCATTTCACAGGTTTAACCGGGGAAGGCATTGGTGCATGCAAACTTGTGCCTGCAAACATCAAAGCCGACCTACAACAATGGAAAAGACAGCCGTAGGACACTGTTGTGGGCCTACGCTTGAGGATATTGGGGCTAGTGAGAATATAGGTGATGCATCAAAAGAGAACACGGTTGGGTTCAGAGGAAGATGCACAAAGCCAAGCAGGATTTAGGGGTGCTGGTAGTTCCACTCCCACAGCAACACGAACCCCTTTGCCCGCAGCACCCAAAGCCTCTCTAAAGAGAGCAAGCATGCAAAAGCAAGCAATTAAAGATGCAACTAGGGAACTCACTAGGCTTTTCATCCAATGCGCTTTGTCTTTTCACATTGTGCGCACACCACGATGGAAAAAGGCCATGAGGGCAATCAGCCGCATTGGATGTGAGTGGGAGGGACCCTCCTATGAGACCTTGTGCACTAAAGAGCTCAGAAAAGAGTAACATGCAATGGAGGTGGAGATGGAGCCATTAAAAGCCACTTGAAGCAAGTATGGTTGCACATTGTTATGTGACGGGTGGTCAGATATATGCAAGAGGAATGTGTACAATATTTTGGTGTCCGCTTACAAGGGCACTATGTTTTTGTGTGCCATTGATGCATCTATGCCTGGGACAGTGGTGACAGGAGTGTTTATATGGTCACACCTCTGCGAGGCTATCATGGAGATAGGCCCACAAAACATAGTGTAGGTGGTCACTGACAATGGTAGCAACTGTGTCTCTATGGGACGGATATTAGAGGATGAGTTCCCGCAGATTGTATGGACCCCCATAGCCTAGACTTGCTCATTGAAGATCTTGCCAAGATTAGGTGGATTGCTGACATCTTTGACACTACGCGTAGCTTGGTGAAGTTTGTTACCAAGAGGCCCAAGGTCTTGGTAATGTTTCGTGCCAATAGTGACCTTGAGCTTTTGAAGCCCTCATAAACCAGGTTTGCATATATGTTCATTGTGGTTGAGAGGGCAGTGAGAGTCTGACAGGGACTCATGCACACAATGGTCAGTCGAGAGTGGATGAGCTGGGAGGACCATGAGCACCCGAAGGTAGTTGCTTTTGCACGCAAAGTGATGCAAGAAGATGGGTGGAAGGAGGCAGAGGCTTTATTGAGCACTCTTCAACCAATCTATAGTGTTCTTCGCATCACTGACATGAAGGGCAGCACTCTTGGACTCTTGTACGAGTTCATGGACCGGATTGGAGAGGCTCTTAACTGATGCACTCTCTTGACAGATGAGAGGTACTGAACTTCTGTCACCAGCCTCGACATTTTCCAGTATGAAAGGGGTCTGGTGGACTCCAAGATGTCTAAATATTTGGAAAGTACAAGCTTTGGGAATGGGGGATTATCCTAGAATACAAAGGACCACACTCCTAAAATTTAGGAGAGTTGCTATTTTTAGCCCGACTCCGATGGAAATTATGTTCGCGTCATTACATCTGGAATTGAGCAGGTACCAAGAGTTGGCAAAGTGCCTATGACAGAATGTCTACCAGTTGGGATATTTTTAGAGATAAAGTTTATGGAAGGACCCATCTCTTAGATTGGGACATGTTGCAAGAAAGTGGACCAAAGTGAGACAAGTGGCCTGACACTTGTTAGAAAGTGGATCAAAGTGAGACAAGTGGCCTCACACTTCTCACTTCAGCTATTGTGTGGCTCTCCAATTGTCATTGTAGCCTTCTCTTGCCATTTTAGCTCATGGGAGGCCTAAATCTATAAATTGGAGCCCTCTCTCTTCATTAATGGAGGCTCTCTTGCTGCACACTAGCCTCTACCACTGTTACAGGCTTCCCTAATGATGGCTACTCTCTTTCTCTCTCTCTTGAAGGCTGTCCATGAAGAATACCGGCTGTTGGGGATTGTTTTGGAGGATTCCATCGCGAAGAAATACTAAAGGCAAGGGTATTTAATCATTTATTATGATTTCTAGCCATTGTACTTGTTGTACCAACCCTTGTACCGACTGTACCAACCTTTGTACTTGTTGTACCAGCCATTGTACCGACTGTACCAGCTTTTGTACTTATTGTACCAACCATTGTACCTGCTGTACTAGTCACTGTACATACTGTACCAGCATTTGTACTTGATGTACCTATTGTACCAACTATCGTACCAGTTATACCAGCCACTATACATGCTGTATCAACCACTGTACCGATTGTACCAGCCATTGTACCTACTGTACTGGCTGAATGGAGAGTTGTACTTGCTGTACTAGCTCTATTGCATGAAGACCCGTGGTTTTTGGGGAAGAATCACCCACACGGAGGTGTATGGATTATATTGTTGGCTCGGCATTTCTACAACCTATTTTCCGGCTTGGTAGTCTCGTGTTGGGCTGTGTTATGGCATTTGTATATGGATAATCTCGCATCTCCCGTGGGGAGAGTAAGGCCCTCAAAGCCTGTACATGATATTATTCTCCTTGGGTAATAAAATACTCCCGGGGGGGGGGGGGGGGGGAGGGCCCATTCCGGTCTCTATGTGGTGTCACAGGTGCAAGCTCCATTTTCAGCATTTGTGGATGTTTTATCACTTTTATGTTTCATGCAAAGTGATGATGGGTATGTGTTAAGGCTATGGCCATGTTTAAATGTTTTAATATGCATTGATAGTATCAACAAGTGTGTCAAAGGCCCTAGTCCCCCGGGCACCCACCGCGAGTTCCAACTTCCAACTAGTTGCCTTCTTGTTGTAACTTGTATCATACTATCGTAGCCCGTAGGAGTGAGCTAATAGCTTTGATCATTCATGGCTGATTGTCAGGATTGAGGACATTCGAGAGGTTTGGAACAACCGGTGGGATTGGTTCCATAGATAAATCCACATGGTTGCCCACATATTGCACCCTCTTTGGCATAGTGAGGCGCAGTATATATTAATGAAGAGTTGGAAGATGGATGGCAAGATAACATTCGGAAATGGATAGGAGGAGAAGTGGAGCTCATGAGACGCTTGGAGGATGAGCGGCTAGTGTATTGGAATGTCAGCCACGTATTTGGTTGATAGACTACATGCATGCGAGAGAACTTCAACTAGTCTCATGGTGGGAGAAGTATGGGATCAGTAGCCCTCACTTGGTGAGTACAACTCTAAAAGACAAGTCTGTTATTTACATGATATATTGATCAATGATGATTATACTTAGACTTTAGTACATTATACTTACAAAGTTTATGTATTTTAATGGCAAAAACGCCTCGCCATTCGAGTCCTCTCACAGGATTGCAGTTCGGGTCCTGCTGAGAGGAACTGGAGCACATGGGTCCTCTTCCATACAAAGAAGAGGAACAAGTTGTCTACTGCTCAGTTGGAGCGGTTGGTATATTGCCATTGCAAACTCTGCCTAATTGAGCAGTCGAGCAACCCGATAGAGCCTTACCAGGTCAATGTCGATAAAATCGACATTGAGAAGATGAAAGATGTCCCAGAGATTCCTCACAAGGAGCGCAACATATATGCCATGTTGTATGAGGAGTTGAGCATGGCACACAAGCATCTACAGCACCATTATCAGGAGGTGCTAGTACCAGTGCAGCAACTGAGACGAGTGCGGCAACTGAGCCAGCATCGTCCTCTTCTAAGAGTGATGTTGAGTCTACCAAGAAGACTACTGATGAGGACATCGAGGATGTTGAGGATTGAGTGCCCACACTCCAGATTGAGGACTCTAGTCTTTGGGGCTATCAAGCTCCTCTAGTTTACTATTTGTCATGCATGATTGCATCTATCAGACTTCAGCATGCTTTACTTTGTGTATTTCAGACTTTAGTTTACTTTTTTTGTATCAGCTCAGGATTTAAACTTTTTGTGATCACTTTGAGAGCCATTATTGAGTAGTTGCCATTATTGATGATGAAATCCAGATCTTAATTCTTGATGTTGCCAGTTTATATATGCCAATTGGTCAGTGACTCAGTTGGATGTCCAGTGTAACTTAACTGGGTCAATCTTTCAACTACTGCACCTTCTGGTAAGATTCCAATCACAGCTTAGACAGGCCAAACTCCTTCTGTTGCACATTTCAAAGTCTTTGGGTGTATTGCTTATATTCATGTCCCAAAAGAGACACGACACAAGCAACCTTCAGGTTTGAAGGTTATTTTTATTGGTTATTCTGACAACTCAAAGGGTTACAAGTTTTACGATCCAAGTTCTCAAAAGGCAATTGTTAGTCGAGATGCTATATTCAATGAGCAATTGATGGGAGGTTCGTGGTCCACAGATGATTCTTTAGTTTTAGCATGTTTTAATGTGTAAATGATGCATGTTTAATATTGTTTTGCAGGGAAGGCAACATATTATAAACTCTTATATAAATTTTGGGGCTTGTACCCCCCCTTTTTGTATGAAACGTTTTTGAAACTTCTGGGAAATGAATGAAACGTTTATGAAACACGTTTCATGAAACGCCTAGCAACTATGGCACACCCTGCAATGCTCTAGCGTGTTACATTAGGTGTGAGAATGTGTTTTCCTAAGTTCAGATCTCCTTTTTTTCTAGTTATTTTCAGAAAACATGAATACGAAATTTATACAAAGTACTCTTTTGGACTTACAACCCAACCTTTGGCAAATCGCTCAGTTGATGCAGCTGCTTGTTTGTGAATATCCTCTTTTGACAATGAGGATAATAGATTGACTGGGGGTGTTCTCCTTTGTGAATCTTCCACAAAAGCTATGAAACGAGCAGCCACCTAATTAGATGTTCACAATACAGAGCGTATCAGAGAAGATGAATTTCTAAATGGTCCTCAAGGCAATGCTGGGTGCTGTTATCGTCCAGAAACCTAACCTCTGATGGAGTGATTTTTCCAGTGGTGTAGGCTTCTGCATAGTCCCTTATTGTCCAGTATAGATAAGGATGTCCACTTGAGTTGACTTGTTTTTGTGTATATGTAAAAAAAGGCAAGCAATTCATGGTAGTGTCCACACGTTCAGATGAATCACTTTTTTCTTCCAACAGTTTTACTGCAGTCTCTCCATCTGTCAATCATAGAAAATTGTCTAAAACTCACACCCTAACCTAAAACAAGAGCAGAGCAGCCTAAGTATCACAGGAAGCTCAAACTTGAACAAGAAATGAAAAGAAAAGGGCCGTGTGTACTACTCCGGCAAAAACATTGGGAGCTCTGGTATTTCAGTCTCAAAAAAATTCTGTAACAAATCAGAAACATAAATCTATTTATATGTTGTCCCCTTGAATTTTTGATGAGTTTGGCCCACATCAACTTCAAGCATGCTCCACAAAGGCAACACCATTGTTTTAAAGGAAGCTAACAGTGTCAACAGGTCCTTGAATTATCAGAATCTTTTGAGTTGTTTTAAAAAGTAAAAAAGAAGAAACCTGTGTGAACTTATTTTGCCTCATAAAGTATGACAAAATAAGGTTTCCCAAAAGAGGAGTTTCCAAAATCCACACAAATCCTTTGAGTGCAAGTCCAGAGAGCTGTGGAGCTGTCAAAAGCCAACAAAGGAACTGTACTCTTTATATGTACATACATCGTGGTGTTTCATAATACAAGAGATCTTGGTTAGGACCTGTTGGGACAAGAAAGTATTTTCAACATTTATTTCTAGCTTCATTTATGTAGAACAGCCACGATTCAAAAAATGCCATGTCTCACCAGTTATTTTTGGTGTTTTGTACTGCACTAATGTTTCCATAACCATGCTGCAGGGCTGCCAAGAATGCTGCTCCATCATCAAAGAAATTCTCCAAAGATAAGATGGCACACACTGTTATAGCACAGTTCACAAAACAAATGGTCAATCAGATATTTATGAAGAAACATATTAAATAAGAGGCAAGCAAAATAAAAAGACATGCATAACCTCAAAACAAACATTGAGCTTTGTAAAGTGATATATTTGAGTTTTAAGTTCCTAAATCATGCAAAGTTCAAGAACATAGAGGAGTTGGTATGTTAAATCGGTCCAATGGCCACTGTGCAAACATGTTGCTGCTTGCCCAAACCTTACTTCCTTGATGCTCTCCTGCTAGTTAACACTTGCCAACGATGGTCACCAGCCATGGAACTCATGCTGTTATGCTGCAGCGATTGCAGTACTGAATGTGCATATGTGTGTATTATTTTCAGCTTGATCATGTAAAACCGCACACTTGTTTCTTGATTCATGATTTAGACATTTTCCACGTCGTCACAGGCCTATTGCATTCCCAATGACCGTACATCACTCCAGTTCTAGAGACTTACACTTGACACAGAACACGCATACTGTGGCACATACATCTGTGTCCATGAATTTGCTATTGCTTCCAGTCTCATAGAGGAAGGTCAGGATGGTGCAAATGGTGGAGGCATGAAAAGCCAGGAAGTGGGATGTTTACAGAGATGAAAGAATGATCACCATGGAGAGCCGTCCAAATAGGGACACGGGGACCACATATACCAACTACACAACTCTTTGGAATTGCAATAGTACATTGTGGTCAGATCCTGGAGGACTTCCAAAAACATACATAGGATGGGATGTGGTCTTCTACACAGAGACACACCAAAGCCCTGAAAGAGGGCTAACTGAGATCTCAGAATCAAGGTTGCATCCGTACGTACGTACGGATCGATCCGTACCGTACGGAACGTACTGTACGGATCCGTACGCGTACGGATCCATCCGTACGTTTATTTTTTTAAAAAAACCCCTTTTTGACCTTTCGCCGTGCGATTTTGGCTTGTTTTGGATTTTCGCCTGTTTCGCCCAGCCGCCAGCGCTCTGTTTCGCTCCGTCTCTGCACACTGTGCACAGGTAAGTCACACGCTCTCTCGCTCATGGCCTTGGTCCCTCATGATTCATCTCGTACTGTACTCTCTCTCTCTCTCTCTCTCTCTCTCTCTCTCTCTCTCTCTGCCAATGTACTACTGTCTACATGATTAATCTCGTCTCTCTCTCACTCCCTCCCGAGTCCGGGGTCCCTCTCCTCTCTCTCTCTCTCTCTCTCTCTCTCTCTCTCTCTCTTTCCTCCTTTGGAGTATGCTCTACGCTCTCCCTCTCTCTCTCTCTCTTTCTTTCTTCCTTTGGAGTATGTACTCTGCTCTAAGCTCTCTCTCTCTCTTTGTTTGTGTCACAGAGCTTCCAGGATCCAATATGCCGAAGCCATGCAACCCCTACTGGCAGGAGCACACGAATGTCATCCGTGTTATTAATACGCCGACCCAAGCTGGTTCGGGCACGCGTAGATGGCAGTGCAAGTATTGCAACTTCGAGCTCACGAGCACAATTTCTCGTGTCGTGATACACTTGACAGGTATTGGCACCACCGGCAATTGTGGTGGGTGCAAGCAGGTGCCGCAGGATATGCAGCCTTTTGACATGGATGAGAGTCGAGACTTTTGTTGTGTGCACTGTGAACACTGATTCATCAGTTTATATAGAGCTAACTTCTAAGAGTGGTGATTGGTGATTAAAGATTGATCTCTGTCATCTGATTGAAAAATGGTTTTGGTATCTGATGTTTGATTTCTGAAGTAACAAGTTTTACAACATGCGGCAAGGGTTTTGTGATTACTAATCAAATGCGTATTAGCAAAGACCTTATTAGATTGTCTTATAGGTCTCTCTCACAATTTAAAATGTATTTGGATCTTTTTATGTTTACTTTGATATGAAATGCCATATAGATTGATATTTTTTACAATGGTACGTATTTTTACGTACACAAAAATTTTATCTGTACGGAACAACGTACAAATACGTACCGTACATTACGTACAGTACGTACACATCAACCTTGCTCAGAATACACATGGGAGTCCCATAAAGGAGCCAAACTCTTTGGGAAGGGGGAAGGGAAAGGTGGGGGGTGGGGGGGGAGAGGGATGGTGGTTACAAGGTTCCGGAGGACTGGCAGTACTGTTAAGGCCTCGCCTAAGTAGGGTGCTCACAATAGTCATACGAGATGAGGATGTGGACGCTTTATGTGGATCCATCTTTGCCCTACCAAGAACCAAATTAGTACATACGCAGTGTGTTACTTTGCACCAAAGACATCTGCCCTTGCACATGATGTGTTGCAAAATGGTTAGTCCTCCTATGCACCCTCTCATTATAGATATGGTGGATTTCCCTCAAACAAGAGACGTCCTCCTCTTGGGCGACTTAAACAGACAACTAGTTCACAGGTGCATATGTATGTTCCAGGCAGACCCCATCGTCCTCCCCGAGGGAGTTGGAGATGCAGCAGACTTGGAGGATAGGGGACACATTACAATATATGGAAGGATCCTTTGAAAGATGCGGGCTATGCATGACCTGGCCATCTAGAACGGGATGTCACAATGTCCTCTACCCGGCAGATTTGCTTCCCGCATGGAGGAGGGTCGAGCACAATGGATTACTTGTGGGATCTCTTGCTTGTATGCATCATGTCCAGGACTTTACTATCCCACCACCACCCATTGGGGCTGATCACACCAATTTGGCTTTCACCATATCTTGGTTCTTTTCCATCCTCCTCTGCCGACCCTCCCATCACCACTTCTACCCGTGTCCGCTTTCATCATGATGTAGATCCAATCTATGAGGTTCACCTTGATCACTTGACATCCTAACATGACCACTCATCACCCCTACCCACTTTCACCTATAGTTCCAATGATATAATTGTAGGAACAGTGACTGCAGATTTAACCAGTTCCTAAGGGAGAGTTGTGAGTGGAAAGAACAGACATGGTGAACCAAATAATGGAGTCAGGTTGTCACATGTAGTTTGAGTTTCCCCTATTTATTTCCAAAAGTGGGAATGTTTTAGGAGAAGTCCAAGCTTTTCGTGTCAGTAGAGATGCTGGGTGGAAATCAAAACACGCTCAAATGAGGATAGGAAAATAAAAAAAGTCTCACCAAAGGGACTCAAGTCAACAATCATGAGGATAGCATTGTGACTCCTCAGGAGCTTGTTGAGGTTGAGGACTTGTCTTATGTCACATGTGAACCGGAAACAGTGATTGATTTCAAGAAAAGGCAACTTAGATATAAGTTGATCCTTGAGTATAAAATTAAGTGCAAGCGAGTGGGTAGCAATGGCACAATCCCGATGCCCCAACATCCTCTTTTTTGAGTATACAGTCCAACTGGGCCACAGGATTCAAATGCCAAGAGGTTGATAGTAGGCTAGTGGCAACAGTACATTAGCAGACTCAAGACATCCCCACATATTTCCTTTGTGATTTTTGGACATGGCTATGGGATAGCTTCTAGCCACGGAAGATTACTCTCTTCCTTTGGCAAATAGCTCACAAGAGCTTGGTAGTGGGCACCTGGTTAGCAATTGGAGGTCGGCATGCTCTCTGTTCTAGGTGAGGGCACCCACAGGGGTCACAATGCCATTGCTTTTGGGATTGTCCCAAGGCGCCTTAGCATTGGAAGGGATCCACTGTATCTTCACATGGACCAGGCTTCTGCCTGCACCATTACTCGGGGGCCAGTAGCCTAGGTCTCTGAGGCAGCACCGGCCCTAGCGGCGTGATAGTGCCCTCTATGGCCTTGTTGCATTGAGCACGGCAAATGTGCCATGCTGCAATACTACTAATAATCTCCCATCTCTGATAGGTGCCTGTGGCACTCCTCCCTTTTGGGGCTGCTGAAAACGAGGCTATCGTGATACTGCGGTGAGGGAGGAGAAGGGCGAAGCCCTGTCCCATCTCCTCGTATACCGCCGAGTCCATCCAAAGCATATGGATGGATATCCTACACACCCTCCATGGCCAGTGGGAGAAGTTGTGAGGCAGCTCTAACCGTGTGCAGAAAACGCCGAGAGGCTTTTCTGTGGATCTGGGGCAGCGGTCCTTTCCTTAGGGTCAGAGACAATGGCATTACATGCAGCTGTTCCCCCGCCCCCCCCCCCCCCCCCCCCCCCCCCCCCCCCCCCCCCCCGCCCCCCCTGCCCCTTCAAATTGTATGAGATAGCCTTCCTCGGAGAGGGGCCAGCCAACAAGGAAGAGCCCCTCTCTGTCCCCATCTATTGGGTTTTTTCTTCTTGTCTCCCTTGAGCGAGATGGATCATATGTACCTGGCCATTTCGGCTGCATTTTGGTAACTAATGGAAGGATCTTTTTTTGGATGGAAAAAAAAAAAGCTAAAGTATCCACATAATGCTCCATGATGACAATGTGTGGTCATAAAGTGATACCATCCTCCTCCAAAATAATATGCAAAGCAGCCATAGCTATATTGCAATAGTACTATCTGAGTACTATTTAGGACTTTTGATTAACACTGGTGATGTGGCCTGAGTACTTTTGAGTACTACTCTTTAGTATTGTCTTTGTCTTATTTAAGTACTATTGAGTAGTACTCTGGTGCTGTGGCCTAACTAATTGGCAGTTGCACTATTTAGTACTATGTGAGTACTATTGATTAGCAGTTTTTGTAGCCTAACAATTTGGTCCTAGTACTGTCTCGTACTGTCTTAGTCTTATTTGTTGAAGAGGGAGGAAATGGTCTCCAGTAGTAATTTCTAGGGAGGAATGCTTGTCGAATAACGTGATCAGTTGATGGCCAAAAGTGGTATTCTAAGAGTATTTCGACGAGGAAATGCGATCGGTCGGGGGGGGGAGCAGCTCAGATTCTGCACCTGACCACAACCGTTGGACAAATCAGATCAGTTGTTAGACTAGGGAATGGCCATTGGGAAGGCAATTTTCCAGAGAAAGGGGACCTGCGATAGCAGGGAGCCCTTTTTTGGAAAGTTGGCCAACCAATGGCCGTTCACTGCATCACAGTCAGGGGGCTCAAATTCCAAGGTGATGGTGACTAGAGTGAGATCCCAAGGTGATGCAGGCGAACAAAAAAGTGCCTAGTCAGATTCCATGCATAATGATGGGTACCTGCCGAGCCAGTGTAGAGGGCTTTCTTGAGGGGGCAAAGATTTCCCATGACCATTCTTGGCCATCATGGTGTAGGGAATGGCCATGAGGAGGCCATTCCCGGGAGGAATCAGGGAGCCAGTGCCAGCTGGCAACCGGATTCCCCTGGGAATGGCCGACCCATGGCCATTCCCACCGTCATGCTCGTGTGGGGAGGCGGAGGTCAGACACTTCAGTACGATGCAATTGCAGTTACACATGGCAGCATCTTGTGCGATTCTGGGCGCTGAGTTGGCATCATCTGCATTCTGCATTCCCACCGCTGAATTGGCAGCAGCTGCTGCATTCCGCATTCCCACTGCTGAGTTGGCAGCAGGTGATGGACTGCTGCTCTGATTCCGTTTTTAAAAGCTTGGTGATTTGACAGCTGAGATCCCCCCTCTGCCACCCAGCGACCATGACGGTCCTGGGACTCGGGAGCCATTTGAAAATGACTTGTCAAATCAAGGATTTGAGACACATCAGCTTGAATTCCTGAATTGCTGAGTTATTACAATCCTATAGAAATTTCTTTCTTTCTTTCTTTTTTGACTTGATTTAATGGCTGGGATTTACATTCTGGTGACCCAGGACCATGACAGTGATACAGCAGGCGATTATGGCCTGACACATGCAGATTCCGAGATGAATGGGGCTGGTTGATGGTGATGGGTGAAGTGATTATGGCACAGAGAGGTGTGAGGTGGGAATACTATCCAAGGGGCCTTGGTGCCTTGGGGGTATGCTAGCCCGCGCCGAGGAATATGCATCTATATGGGGAGGAGGTGGAAGGACAGGCAAAGCACGGACCCATGGTAGGCACACCTGGGAACGCACTCACACACCTGGTAGGCACATTAGGCCTCCCGGGGTGCGAGTGAGGTTCTTGGGGTGCCGAGTGCCCCGGGGGTTGCCCTCCCCACCTTGACGGCGATCGGGCCAAACGTGGAAACGGGACCGAAAACGGTGGATTGCCATCAAGGCGGTGAGGGCAACCCCCAGGGCACTCGGCACCCCAAGAACCTCACTCGCACCCTGGGAGGCCTAACGTGCCTACCCGGTGCGTGAGTGCGTTCCTAGGTGTGCCTACCATGGGTCCGTGCTTTGCCTCTCCTTGCCCCATATAGATGCATATTCTTCGGCGCAGGCTACATACCACCAAGGCACCAAGGCCCCTTGGATAGTATTCCCACCTCACAAGAGGAACGATACATACAAACTAATTAGTAATATTAACGATCATTAGTGATATTCATGATGATTAGTATAGTATAGTGCATGACTGTGATAGTAAAGGTGTAGACAAGGGAATGTGTGTGTACCTGAGGGCGAAGGAGATGGCAATTCGCTAGGAATGACAGAAGCCTGCATATAGCTGCTGCAAACCTGTTATAATGTAGGTACGGGGAAGCCTGCAGTTGTGTCAGGGACGACAGTCAAAGGTCGCCTGTTCCCCTACACGCTACCTTCCAAGTTCCAGCTTCCACCCTTAATTGCGCGGAGACAAACAGGCTCCAACTCGGAAGGCAAGATGGTTGTAATGACCTTTACTTGGCTGTTTTTTATTAAAAGTGTTTTCAGATTTTTTAAATCCATTTTATATACGTTCCAAGCTTTTTAACACTAGTCATGATAGTCATGATGTCCATCGTAAAGTAGGCACATGTATCTACATTCGAGCCTATGGTGGACATATAATAAGCCCGAGCAATAAATCCAAATATTGAGATCATGGCATACACCGTGCCTGAATAACTGAAGACAAGTTTTCTTGGGAGAGTGGAGACGATATAGCTAATGATACCAAGTCCCAAGAGAATAGAAGTATGAACCTCTAGATATATGTGTGTGTGTGTGTGTGTGTATGTATATATGTATATATAAAAACTTTTGATTAACTATATGTATATACATATATATAAACCTCTAGATATATGTAAACTATATATATTTTATAGTTTATTGAAGCTATCAAAGTTTGTAAATGTGTAGTGGGTCACTCAATTATGAGTAGCTTTGTTCTGATTGAAACCATTGAAGTTATTTTTAGGTATGGTCCAATATTATTCGCATCTCTCTCTCTCATCATTGTGCACACGCGCGCGCACACAATAATGACATTCACTCATACAACCTTCTGTCACAACCTGACATGATTCTAACATCATGTATACAACACCTCAATAAACTAAATAACCACATAGGTGAATTACATTTCTACACTTATATAGTGAATATTATCCACCACATTAAATGTAACAATAACAATTGAACTTCTATAATGTGTTTTATATTTTATTTGTTCAAATAAATAAACTCTATAAATTTGCCAAGGGAATGGAAGAAATGTGAGAGTTACTTGAGAACATACCAATAGCCACACAAGAGGATGGTCACCAAGCAAACTTGGTGGAGGAAACTTTTCTTGGCTGCCTTCTCTCTCTACTTAAACAATCTCTCTCTAACTATTGCCACCACCGCCTAACCTAGCCCACACCACCCTCTCTCTCCTTCTCCCACCCTCTTCCCTCCCCTTCTCTCTCTTCACTCCCTTTCCCTCTCTCACTCTCTCTAAGAGAGAGAGTGTGGGTGGACTATATCCTCCTCTCTCCTTCTCCCACCCTCTCTCTCTCCCTCCCTCACTCTCCCACCCACCCTCTCTCTCCTCTCCACCCTCTTCCCTCTCTTTCTCTCCTTGTCCCACCACTGCCCAGTCCACACCACCCTCTCTCTCCACCTCCCACCCTCTTCCATCACCCTCTCTCTTCCCTCCCTTTCACCCCTCTCCTCCTCTCTCCCTCCCTCTCTCTCCTCTCTCTCCCTCCCTTTCACTCTCCCACCGCTCCTCCCTTCCTTTCACTCTCCCATCCTTCCCCTCTCTTCACTCCCTTTCACCCCTCTCTCCTTCTCTCTCCTTTCTCTCTCTCCCTCTCTCTCTCTCTCTCTCTCTTTCCCTCTCCCTCTCTCTCTTCCGTTCTCTTCGCTAACTCTCTCTCTTTCCCTCTCCCTCTCTCTCTTCCGTTCTCTTCGCTAACTCTCTCTGTCTTTCTCTTTTTTTGTATCTCCTTCTCTCTCTCTCTCTCTCTCTCTCTCTCTCTCTCTCTCTCCATTCTTCTCTTACCTCCTATCCTTCTCTTGGCTCTCCTTCTCTCTCTCTATCCCTCTCTCTCTCTCTTTGCTAACTCTTCAGTCCATCTCTTTGCTCACTCTCACCTCTCTCTCTCTCTCTCTCTCTCTCTCTCTCACACACACACACTCTCTTTCAGTCCAAAATTTTGCTCACTCTCTCTATCTTTTCTCTCTACCCTTCTCTCTCACACTTTCAGTCTCTTTCTTTACTCAAGCTCTTTATCCTCCCTCTCTCTCTCGTCCCTTCTCTTTGCTAACTCTCTCTCTCTCTCTCTCTCTCTATATATATATATATATATATATATATATCCTTCTGTTACCTCCTCTTCTCTTGGCTCTCCTTCTCTCTCTATCCCCCTCTCTCTACTCTTCTCTTTGCTCTCTCTCTCTCTCTCTCTCTCTCTCTCTCTCTATCCTTCTCTTTGCTCTCTCTCTCTCTCTCTCTCTCTCTCTCTCTCTCTCTCTTTCCAGTCCTTTTTTTGCTCACTCTATCTATCCTTCTCTCTCACTCTGTCAGCCCCTTTCTTTACTCAAGCTCTTTATTCTCCCTCTCTCTCTTCCCCTCTCTTTGCTCTCACTCCTTGTCTCGCTTTCTCTCTCACTCACTCTTTATGTCCTTCTCTTTGCTCACTCTCTATATTTCTTTCTCATTTCTCAATAAAGGTTATTTAACTCATGTTTTGCGTACAGATCTTGGAGTCTTTAAACGCTTCACTACCTTATTCATCCACACAATACAGAAAATGTCGATTCTTTATTGGTTTGTATATATATATAAACATCGTTGTGCAGAGGAGAATGATGTCTTATTACGAAACCCCAACATGCGTTACTGTCACCCTCTTTCTCTCTTTTTTGATATGAAAAATAAGATCATGACACAATCATAAACAATTGCTACAAATAAGATCATGACCCAGTCACTTGAATATTCATAAATAAATACGTTTTTTTGCACTACAATGAAATCTTCATCAAGACACCCTCCACTACATTCTCTTCTTCGAGATTAATACAAACAATGTTCATGCTTAATTTTTGTACTACCATAGCACAATCTCTATATCCAGCATAAAGCTCTACTAACACTTGTCCTTGCTTTACACAATGGCTCAATAAGCTATCCCAATAGTCATATCCACGTTGATATCCACTTTCAAATAAAACATCTCTTATTTTCACCAAAAATATAAGGCCCTTATTTAGGAGTACATGAAGAGTTAACTCCATACCTCGCCATGTCGTCCCATCTCGGTATCTATCCCACTGCATCAGGTTACAAGGATCAATGATATAATCAGGTGAGAAAGGTTGTGTATGGTTTTATCCAACTATACTCATGAAGGCAGCACCGACAAGAGGGTATGTATCTGCACAAGAGTATGAGATGATTTTTTGTAGCAAAAAGTGATGCTCAGTGGAAACCTCTATAGTTAGTGTTGCTTACCTCTTGTCCAAAGACCCTTTCAATCTGCGTTATACATCGCACATTCACCAAGGTGTCCAAGGAGAAGCCAGAACACTCGGTATGAGCTATAATGGTTGCCACTTGATACACAGTACCGATGACGATAATAGAGTCATTGTCATCTAAGATGGTCTCATAAATTTGAAGCAATGCATGCTCCTGTTCATCTACGTGGCATGACATACACAAAAAACGTAAGCATGACATACACACGCAACATATGCGCAACAACACACAAGGTCTTAATGAAGGGAAAATAATATCATCACTCACATGTGCAGAGATTCCATGGTGGGACAATGTCATTGGGGAAACCATAAATAGAACCTCCTGTGGACAACCTCACTACAATACAATCACATGATGTGTTTGTATTGACACCTTTAACAATAAAGGTATTGTCTTCCACGTTGGCCTTCAGCAACATATCACAGACATGTTCTAGCTCCGGTGGACACTGTTGGTTTAGAAGTGAACGGCCTATCTTCAAAGGATCCCTATTACATGCCATCATCTTTGTAGAATGATGTCCTGCCACACCATGTTAAGTAGAGTTATACATCAATTGTTATTATTATTTACAGGATATAAAAGACACACCTTTACAATCATTTCACATATGGTCACGATTGATTATTACACCTATTAACGTCGAGGCTTATATAATGATAGAGGAACTAGCACTTTGATTTCGTTGGGAGCACTGATGAGGACTATTGTCGTGGTACGATGAGACACTCCTACAAAACGTACATTTTATAAGTGCATGCACCACATAAATACTTTACATTATCATTACCAATGAGTAAAATCATACCTAGCAAATTCATTTGGATTATTGGAGTCAGGTCACCTAGGCTAGGTGGATAAATTGGTTGCAATGGTGCATCATCTCTTGCCAAGCTTATCTGAATCCATAACTTAATCTATGTTAGTATGCAAACAATGTAACAATAACACCAATAAACCACAAGTAAAAGAGTGCCCTGCTTGTGTTGCTACATAACCAACTTCTTTAACTTTTGGGGTTACCTCAATCTTGCGTGTGCTATCATCATAATCACTTTCATCATATTTTAATACAGAGGTATCAGAGTTGTCCTCTTCCTATAGAGTGATTTTTCTTTTCCCTTTCTCTTCGTTGCATCCTTTTTTGTCACTTTTGCCCCTTCATCGTTATCATATTCTTCATCATCATCATCCTCTTCATCTTCATCATCCCCTTCATCTTTCACATAAGACCTTTACCTTTGTCTTAAACATGTGATTTGTCACGTAGACTTCTAGGCTTCATAATAGAATTCACCATTCAAAAAGATATAAGAAGTAATATTTAAATTAAAGTGAAATATCTAATTGTATAGTTCATACCATGGTTGATTGCTTTGCTTTGCAAGCCCGAGTATACATCTCCTTCTCGCTCTTGAAAAATTTACCACTTGGAAAGTCAAGGAACAATGGGCATCTCTTGTATATCTCTACATCCCAAAGGTCTCGAAGTTGTTGCTGTGTGTATACATAGTGCTTTCATGTTTTGGATTGCACCATTCTTTTAAGATTACAGGCACATCTGCAATAGATCTCTCTGAATGGCACAACAAATCCATCTACACATTATTACATCTATTTAGTTTATAAATATAAGAGTACAACCAAGTAGTAAGTACGCTTTATGGAATGTTACGCACCTGAACACAGCACACTTGGTAGCCTTGACGACAGCAGGGTTCAAAGCTACCACACCTTGTTTCTTTAGGGATCCCACCATTTCCTCGAACAACTTCCCAAAATACATTCTCTTAAGATTGGCGAAGTCATCTAGGATTGTATCTAAAAAATTTACCTTGTACTTTTTTGATATTTCTACAAGGACGGTTACACCCTGCGCTCCAATCTCATGCCATATGACTTCACTTTGAAGCCAATCCCTAAAGAAACTTGCACTTGCTGCATTGCCATTGAAATTGTTATTTAAGCAAAATAGAGTACTTTGTAAATATCAAGAAGATAGGAAAAGTAATTGTTACATACTTTTAGGGGTTTGTGAATCCTTTAGCCTTTGCAAATCGCCATCAATCAAAATATCCAAAATCTATGCTTTGTGGTCATTTGGCAAAACGAGCTAGCTACCAAGCTGTATAGCCTATCCTCTATTAAACAATCTAGTTTCTCGTCCCAATTAACTTACACTAGTCATCTGCAATACAACACCATAATTAAACCACAACATTAAAACCATAAAATGTTGTTGCTTACAAAATAGATAGAGGAAATAGTGCAGGATTTCTTACTTAAAGAAACCTTCCCCTTGTGTAGGGTTTGCAATCACCGCGAGCCACCTTGTAGCATGCCTCCACTTTCTTTCATCTTTATAAAATGTCGTTCTCCATCTCTCTTCAAACTCTTATACGGACAAACTATCTACTAAGGGGTCAATATCTTGGGTGGCTGCGAGGTACTCATCCTATTATTCACAAATTGCAACATTAGTAGATGATATGCAAATGTTTGTCATATATTACAAGTGTCTAAAATCGAAGGTTTACCTGGAATACTATTTGGGAAAGTTTCGAAAGCTCGCAGTTATACTAAGATGGGCGGTCCTTTTTTTTTTGAGGCATACTTGTCCATCCATCCCTTGTTCATCTCTCTAGTGTGCTTCATAATTGTTTCTTTGTTTGCCAACCCAAGTGCCCTAATAAGGAACACTTTGTCCACAAGGGAAGAAGAAACATAGCCCACTTCATTCATCCATGGCAACAAAATTTAAGGTTATGATGGAATATTTAAACACTTTGTCCATAAGGGAAGAAGAAACATAGCCCACTTCATTCATCCATGGCAACAAAATTTAAGGTTATGATGGAATATTTAAACATAGTACGTCGAATATTCCTAATTCAAAGAGTTAAAACATATATTCTCTTACCTGTTTAAGCGAACGATCACTGTGAGAACCTCCCCCTCACTATCCTCATTGAATTCAATAAGGATAGCATCAACACAAGGATATCTTGATGCGATATTCTTGAATGCTACAATTAGATAGTGCAAATCTAATTAGTCCCAAAAATATTTTATAAAACAAAAGACCACATTCAAAAAATTAGGCAATTTAAGTAGACTTACATTTATTAATCTCCTCCATCCATGCCACAACTCCATGATTGTCATCCCACACATACATCTTGTTGCTCATGAATCCTCACTCTGTGCCTTTGATCATATTCTTGAACTCCTCATTTTTCAATCGCCAAATGTCATCCCATGCAACGATATCATCTTGAGTCACTTCTCTAACAGGATTATGGGATGAGGAGATGGAGGAAATGAACCTACATCTATCGACAACATAGCCAGTCGTATAAAATTTCCTTGCCAGCTTCTTGTACCTAAAGTGCACTCTTCATATAGAGGGGTTAGGCACAAGTTTGCACAAGGGAATAGGTGGCAAAGGAGTGGATTTCACCACCTACAATGTACGTACACACACGTTATGCTTGGTAATCCAAAAGATACCTTATGTAAGATTTGCTAAAAAATGGTTACCAATTACCTTCACTTTGTTAAGACTATCTTGTAGGAGTTCTAATAGCGAGTTGCAGGAGTCACTGAAACCCTCTTCATTCTCGCCTTCTTTTTCAATTCCCTTGTCCACCTCTCCTACTTCCTTAGTTTCTTTAATGGTTTTTGAAGAAGCAGCTTTCTTTGAAGACGTAGCAACTCGACTTGGATTCCTTCGAGGACTCCAATCATCATCTTCCTCTTACACTTTCTTCCTCTTCTTGGTACTTGTCACTTCTTGGATTTGTTGTATGGCAGGTGTGCTCTCTACACATTTTGCACACTTCGGATGTGGGGTTTCCTTTGATGTGTTTGTAACAATCTAAAGAAAAAAGAGCATGAAGAAAGAGTTGGTGAGAGAGAGAGAGAGAGAGAGAGAGAGAGAGAGAGAGAGAGAGAAAGAGAGAGAGAGAGATAGAGACAGCTATCTTTTTGGGATTTAGGGAGGTAGAGAATCTCAGAGAGAGAGAGAGAGAGAGAGAGAGAGAGAGAGAGAGAGAGAGGACAAGGGTGTGTGAGAGTTTTGTTTTGAAAGAAAGGGAAGGAGTGTTTTGCTATTAGGAGGAAAGAGAGAAGAAGAAGGCGTTTTACTTTTAAGGGGGGGAGGGGGGCAAAGAGAGAGAGAGAGAGAGAGAGAGAGAGAGAGAGAGAGAGAGAGAGAGAGAGAGAAGGCATTTTGCTTTTAAGGAGAGGGAAAGGGGGGGGGAAGGCATTTTGTTTTGGGGAGGGGAAGAAAGTTGCCACATTGGGGGAGAGAGAGCGCGTTTTGTTTTGGGAGGGAGGGAGAGAGAGAGAGAGAGAGAGAGAGAGAGAGAGAGAGAGAGAGCACATTTTGCTTTTTGGGAGGGAGAGCACATTTTGTTTTGGGGGTGGGCTTGCCCACTAAGGGGACAATCACCCTTAGTGGGCAAGCCTTTAGTGGGGCTTGCCCACTAAGGGTGACGGTTGCCCTTAGTGAGAAAGCTTGCCCTCTAAGGGCGACGGGCCCACTAAGAGTGACGATCTCCCTTAGTGGGAAAGCCTTTAGTGGGGCTTTCCCACTAAGGGCAACGGTCACCCTTAGTGGGCAAACCCAAAACAAAACAAAATGTGCCCCCCTCAACGCGGAAGCTTTATTTCCCCCCAAAACAAAACGCGCCTTTCTTTTCCTCTCCCCCTCCTTAAAAGCAAAACGTGGCTGCTAACTCTCTCAACCTAAATAAAAATTATGGCTAAACCTAAAGGAGAGACCTTTATTATGATGATGATGACATAAACATGCTCAGATGTTACATTTTGAATCTTTTCAAATTCTCTCATGCATTGTTGGGCAATCCAAGGATGTACTCTTTATTTGAAATAAAAATGGATGGAATCATAAAAGAGTTGATAAAAAGGTTAAAACTTAAATTGGGATCACGACAGAGATATAAAAGTTATGCAATCATTATATGAGAGTTAGTTCTTGAATAATCATTATATAGTAGTTAGTTATGGAATAATCATTATATAAGAGAGTTATGGAATAATCATTATATAGAAGTTAATCATTAAATGAGAGGTAGTTATGCATGTATTTATTGTATAGTATAATTAAATTGAAAATGAATTTCAGATTTTGTGTAATAATGACATTATTTACAATGATAAAATAAGTATAATTTTTAAACTTTTTTCTAATATGTATAGAATTCTGTTTAGACTTTGAATTTGTTGTCAATAGTTTGTTGTATGTTTATGAGATGGTTTTTTTAGAGCTTGTGTGTTTCTGAGCTGGTTTTCTGAGAGCTTTTCTTGCCATGGAGTGCACTTCTTTTCACATTTTTGTGGGAGGTTTGGAGAGTGATCCTATTGTACAAGGTCGTTATGATATTACTAAAGCTGATGATTTTGATGGAACATTATGTCCTCACTCTAGATTGAAAGTTTTTGCAATTAAACCACAAGATGATGGTGTAGAACATCTTATACCTATCCAGTTAGCTAGACCCGCTGGAGAGGAACTATGTTATATCTTTGATAAATATATAACAATAGAATACCTTGTTATTCCAATAATAGGAGAGTCAAGCAACACTACAACAAGCATCCCAAAAGAAGTTACAATAGGAGATTCTCCCACAGGTACACCACTTCAGAAGAGTGTGGTCAAATACTTATTGTTTGAGGGATCCTATGCCGGTGTTCTTTGTAGATTGTTATTATTAAGCACACATATTGAGAAAGTAGAAGAGATTCCTCAAATCTATAATGGTAATATGGCTTTTGAGTTGTCGAATGTACATGATCCTTCAGCCTCTCCAATGCAAGGAATGGAGCAAGCACATGATGGCTATTGTTGGGTGAAACCTGGTCATGTGAAGTTTCATGGAGTTGTACAAAAGAGTTCTTGTGGAGGCTTATTTAAGTGCACTTATGCCTCATGAGGAAATAGAACTATGACTGGCACACCAAATACAACATCATGGATTGGTAAGCTTATTGTCTTGACTTAATTTCAGTAAACTTTAATTTATAAGAGTATTTATTGGAACATTATAATTTTTCACATAATAGGCAAGCTCACACATAAACTTCCCTCTCTGGGCTTAACAATGGATGGATATGGATCACTAGCCTGTTTCTACTGCAATAACAAACCTATATATAAAAGAATGTGTAGTGCTACAGTGTACTATTGTATGCCTACTGATCCACATATGTCGATATTAATGATACATCAAGGGAAACATTTTCATAAGATGCAAAGAGGCACATCAAGGCAGGCATTGCAAAGATAAGAGAACTTATGCAAGAGGTAGTTTCAGAGGTTGTTACAAGTGGTCCAAGGAAGATACAAATAGATATCACCAAATAACTCGTATTGGATGCAGTTGTCAGGAAGCATACGAAGAATGAATCAGATATTAGCAACATGGAGTTGCCACTATTATTAGAAAACATGCATCCCCTAATTTAATGTCAAAGGTTATGTTCTTTCCATATTGATTTTAATTATTTCTTATGAACGAACGTTTACATAGTTTGTTAATTGATCCAATTCTCTTGTAGATTCAGGAGGATGGTGTGTGCTTCTAGGATCAATAGTTCAGTGCAAGGGTATCCTAGAATTGAAGAGACAATGTGCTTTTGAGTTCTTCCATTGTAGTCGTTTTCTTGGGCAAGATTTGGATGAGTCAGACGGTGTTATGTGTTTAAAATGTCAACCATAAGGCCTACATCGGGTTTAGATCTGGTGAACCGTATGCGCCAAGCAGGAGACGGGGATTTGAGGAAGGCTTGGGTTTATTTTGATCACGTTAGGAATGTGCAAGGATGGACAACAATGGCTGCACATGTATATGATCCAAGGTAGAGTTTGGTCTTGTTAAGTTTTTTTAAAAAATTGATCTTGTTTTTTGTACTTTTTCAGTTGTATGATGGCATGCAACCTGCAAGAGCTCATGACAATTGCGACTTGTGAAATGAAAGAGGAGGACACAGTGGCACAAATGCTTTTCTGTGAGATGATTAACAATGTTTTGGTCCAAAAAGGCTTCTCCAAGCCAAATTTTTTTGGATTCATGGGTTAATGTGAGGCTGGAGCCAATAGAGGGCAGTTAGGATTGTCTATAATAATGGACCAGAGAATATATTGGAAGGTTGTGAGCATTTGTGTCTTTTTTATTTGGAACAAAGCTTGAACATCCATAAAGTACAATATGTAGTTAGGAGTTTTCAAGAAGAGCACAAGCGACTATGTCGTCAATGGCGTTGTGCATTGAGTGAGGAAGTGGCATGTTTAAAATACATACACATTAGATCATGGTGGATGAACGGTAAAGTTGCCTAATGCAAACTTACCAGCCATGGATTGTTGGCTTAGTTAGTGTCATACTAGATATCCCCATTGGAGGATACATCTTGTAGGGATAAGTATTGTTTTCTTGGTTCTCGAAAAGAATAGCTTGTATTTTGAATCTAAATTGTCAACTATTTGGTTATAGAATGTGGTTGGAGGATGCAATTAACTTAATTTCCTATTGTAGGATGTTGACGATGCTTGTGTGCCACACATGCCGATCATCAATCTGGTAGAAACAACACATACAAGTTGGTTAGCGCAAGAGAGGGTTTTAGGGGAACCATCTCTTTATATGATGCAACTGTTTCAAACATTGCTAATGCCCAATGGTGAGAGCATGTCTAATGAGCAATTCAAAGAATGGGCCAACAAGTTGGATATGTACTTTGAAATGAGTCCAAGGAGGGAGAAGGCAAAAATTTACGTTGCTATTCTACATTTCGAAGGCTATGCTCATGTTTGGTGGTGAAAGTTTCAAAAAGTGAATGCTGCAAGGTTACTTCTTGGGTGGCTTGCAAGGAAAAGATGCGAGATTCTACACTTCAAAAGAACAAGCTCATATGTGAATGGGATGATTTGAAGTAAACCAAGAGTGTGAGGGACTACACTTAGAAGTTTATCAAGCTTATATTGCATGTGAAGGATTTTGGTGAGAACTTCAAGGTCGTAAGGTATATCAAGGTGTCATACATATTGAGATATTGAGCCCAACTTGTTGTGCAGACATTGATGACCCTCTAGGATGAGGAGGATGCCATAGCAATCCTTCTCAAGAGCATCTTGGAAGCATTTAGCCCATTGGTGGCTACCTTGAAAAATCTACGCAACTTGACCTTTACCGGTATAGAAGCAGCCTTAATCGAAGAGGAGAGAAGACTCAAAGTCAAAGGGAGTGGACCTTCATCACATTATGGGAAGAAAGCATTCTTCACTCACCAAAGAAACAAGACCCTGAGTGAAGTGCAACTTTTGTGGCAAATTAGGCCACATAGAGAAAGGTTGTTAGAACAAAAAAAAAGACTCAATCCAACACTCAAGCAAACATAATGATCAAAGAAGAACCAAATTAAGGGGCTTCCCAAGAAGGAGGCCAATGTCATTGATGGAAGAGGGAACCTCTCCCACCTTGGTCTTTGTATTCCCACCCTTGTGTAAAACTTCAAGCTTTAAGCCGACATTGTAGCCTATAAGGCACCTATAGACTACTCTATAAAATGACTAAGAGTGTAGCTATGTATGGTGGTAGTAGTTCACATCACTTGAGGGGGAGTGTAAAAAATAGCAAGTGATGTTGGGTAAATGATGTTAGGAGCAAGGGGAGTACTATGTGACCCTCAATTGAAAATATGTGTTGCATATACTATGGTTCAAAGGCTCAAAATAAGCATAAATGGGAAGATACAAGTGGAATGTGCAACCCAAATGAAAGCATAAATGGGAAGATACAAGTGGAATGTGCAACCCAAATGAAGGCAAAAAAAAGGCACCTAGAAGAAGCTAAGTGGGTGTTCAATTAAAGGGAGATGGTGCTCAAATCTAGGCAAGAGTAGGGGATGGTTGAATCAAGATTAGGAGCCATAATTAGTGGCTAAAGGCTCTCTATCTAATGGATTATCATATGAGCTTATTTCTAAATTCTCTTACATTATCATTATGCTCTTGTCATTTGTTTTCTCTTGCTTGCATTTCATTTTGTTAAGATGTTGATGCTAATCCATTTCTACACTCTAATCCTCTCTAGCCATGAAATTTAACTTGGTATTAGAGCCACCCATCATCCCCTAGCTAGCAAAATCATTAGTAACGTAATTAGTCATTAATTCAATTTTCAACTCTTTTCCCAAGCTCCAAAATCTTCAAGAATCAAAGGGTTTTAGCTCATTTATTGGGGCAACTACATCAACTCAAGAGGTTACTATACATCAAAGAAGGGAAGCATTAAGCAATTTGAAGCTTCCAAAACTATCCAAACAAAGGCGGTTTGCAACAACAAAAGGGTAAAAGTCTCAGCTTCTCATAAAATCTTATAAGCTTTTGTCTCATGGCTTCATCATATATGATATGGAGGATGTACACGTTGGTTTGTAGAGCACAAAAAATAAACATTTGAGATTTAATCTTCAAAATATTTTTTGGTTTGTTAACAAAAAACACCTCTATGAATAGTGAGATTAGGACTAATCACCACTAATTTTTTGAGCTATTAAGGGTTCAACTCTATCATTGGGCTGTTCCTTAAGCCTTTTGCATCATTGAAAGACATTCACATCACATTATTAGGAGAAAGCATTCGTCTCACCAAAGTACGAAGAGCCAAAGTGAAGTGCAACTTTTGTGGCAAACTAGGCCACATAGAGAAAGATTGTTGAATCAATCCAACACTCAAGCAAACATAATGATCAACAAAGGACCAAATGAAGGGACTTCCCAAGAAGGAGGCCAATCATTGAAACATATTTTCTAATTGATGGAAGAGGACACCTCTCTCACCAGGACTTGTGTTTAACCCACTCATTATATTCTTACTTTGGTGTAAAACTTTAAGCCCTAAGACAACATTGTAGCCGATAAAGCACCTATGATAGACCACTCCACCAAATGACTAAGAGTGTATGTATGGTGGTAGTAGTTCATCACGTGAGGGGGAGTGTTGAAAATAGCAAGTGATGCTAGGTAAATGCTAGCTGCAAGGGGGAGTGCTATGTGATCCTCAATTGAATGTATGAGTTGCATAAGTCATAGACTATGATTCAAAGGCATAAAAGAAGCCCAAATGAGAAGGTATAAGTGGAATGTCTATGCGAAATGAAGGTCAAATGAAGATGCCTATAAAAGAAGGTGGGAAATAGCCCAAGTGGGTGCTTACTTCTTCAAGGGAGATGGTGCTTAAATATAGGAAAGATTAGGGTATGGCTTAATCAAGATTAGGAGGCACATTTAGTGTGACTAAAAGCCCTCTATCTAATCATATGAAATATTGTTAAATTATCTTGCCTTGTCATTATGCTTTATATGGGAAACTATTAATCAAGATAATGGGCAATGGGTAATGTGTAGATTAGAGAAAAAACGATGGAAAAAGTAGTTTTTAGGATTTTTGGAGCAATTTTAGGGTTATTGAACTTTTTAGGATTTCTAAAATTTCTGTCCGTACAGCTCTATACACGCGTCCGTATCGTCCATGCATATACCCATACAAGTCTAGGACTGACCATACATCTGGAAAGCAAGTTGGAGAAGGTGTTGATGGTGGCGAAGAAGAAGCTCTTCATGATCATAATGATGCCCACACACACTCCACGATCTCCTTCATGATGCTACAAGAGAGGTTCAAGCCTTTTTATACTTGGGAAAGCCTTGGTTTTTGCCAAAAAGTGATGGTTTTGCTTTGCTTTTGCCTTTTACTTTGCTTTTGGTCTTTTCAATAGTAAAATATTACTTAACTTTAGTCAAAAATTCTTGTTTTGCTTTTCTAGCTTCAGGGCCTTCCTTTTTGGCCTTGGAGTTACTTTTTGAAAAAGCGGCATTAAGCTTTTTGGTCCGGATCAGTCACCTCTTTCCAATGGTGCCCTTGGCTTACGGTCAACCTTGTTGGACTTTTTTCTTTGTCCTACTTTTTGACCAAGAATGATGCTTTTTCGGAATCAAACGTTCTGGACCTGTCCCCGTGTCTTCTTCCACCTGTCCGGGGATGGATTTCATCATGTGAAAAAGAGCTAGGAAGGCCAAATAGTTACATTCCCTCCCTCTTACATCGCAATTGTCCTCAACTGCGGACCGCAAGTGTTCCAAACACATCCATATGTTCCATGTATATCCATGTGTTCCAAGTACATGAAGTACTTCCATATGTTTGAAGGTACTGGCCCCATCTGGTGAGCTTGTGCATTTGGTCTTTCCCCATATCTGTGGTGTCATCTGCTCATCTAGCAACATCTCAATGCCTATTCTTTGACCGATGTCCTTGTTCTTGATGGTGCATCTTCATGGCCTGTCACATGTGTTAGATAAAATAAATGCATACTCACCTTCTGCATAAACTAGACACAAGCTAGTCAACAAACACGTATGCATCATTCGCGTACTCCACGTACTGCCAAGGTAGACTGGAGCCTAGGAGACTATCACATGCCATAAATCCAAGCATTGTCCATACATCAAAAATACCACACAAAGTCAAAGAAATTCAAACATACATCAGTATGCAGTGCACAAGTAATGATCCTCCTGTTCATCATGGGTTGTCTTGTCTGGTTTCATTGAAACCGTGTTGAGCCATCTAGCCACTAGGACCACTCAGACTATCCTCAAGGCCATCTGGTCATTAGGACTGCCCGAGAGTTCATCAATAGTCAGCTGGGCCATCTGGTCGCGTTGATCGCTCAACTATGAAATCCAATGCAGTCATCTGGGCTATCTTGTGTCGCAGTGATCGCCCGACTGTGAAATCCAATAGTCATATGGGCCATCTGGTCGTAATGATTGCTCAACTGTGAAATCCAATACAATCATTTGGGTCATCTGGTTGCAATGATTGCCCGATTGCGAAGTCCAATATATCTGCCATCGTTGCCATCCAATGGGTCATCTGGCATCGTTGCCTCCCATATACAAATCTTGCTCCTTGGGCTATTGGGCATCATTGCCACCCAAACTAGAGCATGTCCAAATAACCATTATAAGCAAAATAATGATCAATTCTAGTCCAATATATATATGTAGTGGAGAGGGCTAGAGGTATGATCCCTCCCCCTTGAATCTGTCTTGATGCAAGACGTCCATATTTGTACTTCAAATACATCTGGACCAACCACTTCTTCAATGCTCATAAGCTCGAAGTATATCTGGATAGTCCTAGAAGTACTCCTCTGGCATCCATTTCACGTCTAACAGCGAATAACTCTTGAATTCCAAGAGGAACTTTCTGACCACTGTCTTTCCTCTTTTTCTCACAGAATGAAACACAATGTATTCTGGCTCTTCAAAACAAGTTCCTCGAGGGATAACCTGTACATGGTTTCAATAAATTATCACGGAAAACATTATATATCTTCCAATGATATGAAAGATCCAACTGATGACATACATGGTTGATCTTCTTAGTATCTTGAAATTCCTTTATTGGTTCTATGATTGACTCTAGAATAGGATCTAGGATCTTCAAGTACTAGCTCTAGTTTAAGCATGCACCTTCCTTCTTACAAGCTAGGCTTTTCTAATTTACTCTCTGTCAAACAATGATTTGGGGCTTTCCTTGAGTTTCTGTTTGCATAGTTGACGAGATTATTCTTTTGGGAAGATCTAGTGCAAGAGATCTCCAAACGATCCATGAGGTAGACATCTTTGGAGCTATTTAGAAACATAGAATGATTACAAGGGATTGAAGTAGCTCCAAAATCATCAAGAATCAAAGGGTTTTGGCTCATCTAGTGCAAGAAGACATCACTCAGGGCTACATCAACTCAAGAGGGCTACTAGGCATCAAAGGAGGGAAGCATTTAGTAACTTGAAGCTTCCAAAACCATCCAGCACCACACGCAATGATGTGATTTTTAGTAGCAAAAGGGTAAAAATCTCAGTTTCTCATCAAATCTTGCAAGCTTTTGACTCATGGGTTCATCATATATGATATGGATGATGCACACATTGGTTTGTTGAGCACAAACAAGAAAAGTTTGAGATTTAATCTTCAAATTATTTTTTGGTTTGTTAACAAAAAATTGCTTCTTTTAACAATTAGGTTAGTGCTAATCACAGTCAGTTTTCTGAACCATTAAGGGTTCAACTCTACCATTGGGGTGTTGCTAAAGCCTTGTGTATCATCGAATTCATTTTGCCCCTTGGTTTGCTACTCAAATTTGCTCTCCCAAAATAGGGTATTCTCTAGTTTTATAGTTTTTAAAATCAATGGCATATTACATAATTTTTTTTGAAGGTGTAGAAAAAAATCATTTTGGATGTCGATTCACTAAAACTTGATAAAATTTATTTGAAGGTGTAGAAAAAATAATTCTGGGTGTCGATTCACTAAAACTTGATATGTATACCTATTCACTGAAACTCAATATGTATACCTATCATTAAATATTGGTGCTTACACACTAATATATAATGAGAGGTTATACTTTCCAAAATATCCATGTTAGCTCAACAGAATCCTCTTTTGTGCTCTCGTCCTTGCTCCTTTTTGTCCACCTCTAGCATTTATATTAGTAAGTCTATGCCAAGCTCCAACTTGTGTTCTAGCGTTCATATATGGAATCCACTTTTGGGCTCCCGTCCATGCTCCTTTTTGTCCACCTCTAGCATTCATATCAGTAAGTCTATGCCAAGCTCCAACTTGTGTTTTAGCGGTAAAGAGAGAGATGGGGGAAGCGATTTGACCAAGTTGGTTTAGGGGGATATCATCCTGCACGAGGGAGCATGCGCTACTCAGCACGCTACAGAGAAGGAGAAACATAAGAGAGAGATGTTATTTCCTACGCAAGAGAGAGAAGGGGAGAGATTCGATGCATTGCTTACACATAATAACCACCATTTTTCCAAGTTCCTAAATTAGGAGATTTTATTAGATTTTATGCTTATTAAAAACTTTTTGATCAAACGTAAGGAAAAACCTTAATACAAAATGGAACATACTATCTAATTAATAGGGTTGCATAAACTAATATGTACCCACAACATTTTTTTTAGTGCACATTAATTAATGACCATGTGTTATTCCAATAAGGTACCCCGTCATGGTGTAAAGATGGGAGGGTGAGTGGGTAAGGATTATATTTGGAAAATGATGATACTTATTTTCTATAAATAGAAGTCTGCGCCCCAAGTGCTCTCTCACCTCATCGTCTTCTTCTCGTGTGGAGGTTGCGAGCTCCCTCTCTCTTCGTCTCTTGTTTGTAGCTTCCTAAGGACGACTCTCTCTCTCTCTACAGGAGGGCGTTTGGGTGAGAGGGGGGGGGGGGGGCTTCTTTGCTGTTGGAGGAGGGCGGAAGGAGGGCCTACGTCAAGGGAGGAGGCTGCAAGCTGACGACGGATGATGATCATCTCGGTAGGAAGGGGGCTGAGTTTGGTGCACAGAAAGCCTGTGCAATGGCCAACGAATAGGAAGGGAGACAGGGTGGCTGCGCGCTCGGGGGGGCCAAGATTAGACTGAGATGGCGGATGCTGTTCCGGCAAAAGCTATCATTCGGCCGTCGGCAACGGCTAGTCTTTGGGACGTCTGAAAGTAGTGGTAGAGCAGGTGAGGCGAAGGTAGGCAAGGAGGCATGTAGGCGGGCAGCAAGTCCAGCGAAAGGGAGAAGAGCCGGGAGGAGTGTAGGTGGCAAAGTGGGCGAGAGGTGGGACGGGTGTAGGCGGGCGGCGAGTTCGGCGAGAGAGAGAGAGATATTAAAGTTGATGGTTTATTAATTAATGCCTTCGAATACACTATAAAAATCAAGTGAATAGGGCATACAACGAGTGAAAAAAGATATTCAATTAATTAATTGAAGGAATTTAATTATATAATTTATTAAGGTTTGACTTTAGGATTAAACTTTACGTAATTAAATTTTTTAATTTTTTTATTACTGTATTTTTTTTTTCCAACGATTGCAACTGCTCAAATAGTTGCCCACAAATAGAGGCGCGATCTTCCTCTTTCCGCTTGTATTGATGACCAAACGTTTGCCGCCTTGTCTTCAACGTGCTGACTGCTTGCAGGTTCTCTCTCTCTCTCTCTCTCGCACACACACACGTGCACAAAAAGTAGACAAGCAATCGACTGTTGATTGAATGTTCCTAATGCGACTTTCTTAACTGCGCCTGCCCATTGGTGAAAATTCTAACTCCATAGAAATTTTCTTTGGTATATTTAAAAAATATCTGTAGTGAATGACAGAATTTTGATCCTTGTCTCTCTGGAGCTATGATTTTTTTCATAGCGAGTATCAATATGAACACGAGTTAAAAATCGAGTGAATATACATTAATGGTTTATTAATAGGGTTGCATAACCTAATATGTACCCAATATCTTTTTGCATAACCTAATATATGAAGGTTTACGAAATTTCGCTCCATCACTGGATGGCTGCTTGCACCATCGCCATCGCCAGCGCCAGCGCCAGTCCCTTCATCGATGCAAGGAAACGAGGAGGAGGAGGCCTACGCACGCACGCGATTGAAGATGAATATGATGAATTTGACGGCACAAGTCCACCCCCACTGGAAGAGAAGGGCGATTCGCTATTTCTTACTCCGCACAAGCTCAGATATGTGTGTCTGTTCGACATGAAGCTACTCTTTGTGGGCTGAACAAAAGGGGACCTCGCATACATGAAAAGTGTGGATCATGGAGCAAAGCCATTGACATGTAAATTTAGCACAGTACTCATTGGTGCAAACACGCATACTTTCTCGCAGGCCTTAGTTTCAAATTGTGAAGGCCCAAGCAGGTGTGTTTTCTTTGAGCCAACATCACTTGCCAGTCACAGTATTATTATGTGTTGATATAGCTTTCATGGGTTCAACTCTAATTGTCACACTTCATTTGATGTCTGCTCTGTGCAGTTCGGCAGAAAACTATACTTTTGAAGAGTTTTCAAAGCTCTGTGCCAAGGGATGTCTCCAAGAGGCGCTCCAGACATTGCATCTCATGCTCCATCACCAGCTGCCCGTCTCAGCGAACATCTTCTATTGTATCCTTCTGGAATGCATGAAAAAGGAAGATATCAAAGCAGGCAGGGAAGCACATTGCCTGATTGTTCAAGGTGGATTAGACTCAGACACATTCTTGGGAAGCCACCTAATCCGCATGTTTGCTTCATGTGGACGTTTGTTTGAAGCAAATCAAGTATTCCGAAGGCTTCCTCATCCAAGTGTCTTCACATGGAGTGCCATCATATTAGCACATGCCAATCTTGGACAAGGTACTTATGCTGTTGAACTTTGTCGCCACATGCAAGCGACGAATGTGAAGCCAGATAGCCATTTATTTGTTGCTGTTCTTAAGGCATGTGCAAGCACTGCATCCCTAGCATCAGGAAAGTTGGTTCATAGTCATTTACTCATTTGTGGTTATGAACAGGTTGTGTACATTGGAAGCACACTTGTTGACATGTATGTCAAGTGTGGAAGCCTTGAAAATGCTCTCAGGGTATTTAGCAGTTTACCTGAGAAAGACGTGGTCACATGGAATGCTGTCATTGCAGGATGTGCCCAACAGCTTCTCGCCCAAGAAGCACTTCAATTTTTCCAACAAATGTTGGATGTTAACTTGAAGCCAGACCAAGTCACATTAATTAGTGCACTAAAGGCATGTTCCACCATCAAAAGCTTAGATCAAGGCAGACTTATTCATGCCTACTCTGTTGATAGTGGTTATGAATTGGACTTGCTGGTTGGCAACTCCATGATTGACATGTATGTTAAATGTGGCAGTTTTGATGCTGCTTTCAATGTGTTTAAGAGATTGCCAAAGCGAGATGTGGTAACCTGGGGTGCAGTAATAGCAGAATGTGCTCAAGATGAGCAGGGTCACATGGCTCTTCAACTATTTCCACAAATGCAATCGGAGGGCATTGTTCCTGACCATGCTACATTTCTATGCATCTTGAAAGCATGTTCCAGCGCAGCCGCTTTTCATCAAGGTAAACGGATCCATGCACAATATATTGAATCAGGTCTGGACCTAAACTCAGGTCCATCTATTGGGAACACTCTTATTGACATGTACTCAAAATGTGGAAGCCTTGAGGATGCATGCAATGTATTCAGTAGGTTGCCAAAGCGAGATTTAGTCACTTGGAATGCAGTGATTGGAGGATGTGCTCAGTACAGCAACTGGAATATGGCCTTGAAATACTATAGGGATTTGCAACAAGAAGGGTATAAGCCAGATGATATAACCTTTATTTCCCTCTTCTGTGCTTGCAATCATCTTGGCCTTGTCAAAGCAGCTTGTCACCAGTTTAATTCGATGTGGTTAGATTATGACATCTCACCAACACTTGAGCATTATAATTGCATGGTTGACGTTCTTGGCCATGCTGGACATTTGAAGGCGGCAGAAGACTTCCTTCTATCGACACCGGTTGGGTCAAATGCTGTGGGGTGGGCTTCTCTGCTAAGTCAGTGCAGAATTTATGGACATGTAGCATTAGCACAGCGATGTTTTGATCATCTTGTTTCAATCAAAGGAAGAAATGCTGCTGGTTTTTTGCTTATGTCACATGTCTATTCTCATGTTGGTGGCCAGTGGGATGCAGATAAAGTAGAAGAGTTGCGAAATTCTTCGAATGCATGGAAAAAGCCAGGAATAGCTTTCATTGCAATTGATCATGACGTGCATGAATTTAACGTGGGAGGCAAAAGCCACTTACAAAGGAACGATATTTATGCAAAATCTAAGAGATTAAGTGTGCAAATGGAAGAAGAAGGATACCTACCACACCTGGACTCGGTCATGCACTCTCCCTCAAAAGAAGACCAGGAAACTGCCATTTTTGACGTGAAGAACTGTCTGTAACTTCAAGGCTTCTTAGTACTACTGATGAGCACAGTTGATTGAAAAATAAGTGAATGCTGCAATGATGAAGAAATGGCAGCTTGAAGAGCATAAGGCAAGAGCTTGTAGTGAGAATGCAAGAGAGTAGTTGACTTAGATTGCCTAATGTAAAATTTTACTGATCTACACTATTGATTGAAAATATGTGCTTTCAGTATTTGGATGAATTATACTGTATGAAGGCATGTAATTAAGCATTCAGAATACGTTGTGAATGCTACATGCATCACCTCCTTCCCTTAGAAGATGAATGCAGACATACTGGGCTATGCCGTACATGTCATATGATTAAGTAATCAAAATACACTTTCAATCCTACATGCATCATCTCCTCCTTGACATACTGGGCTAGGCCTTGATAGGCAAAGGGCCAAAGGTCCTAGTGTGATTCCTATGAAGGGGGTAAAGATGGCCATGAAGTTAGTAGTGAGTATGGGAAGCCGAATATAAGTTGCATACCAAGCATAGGCATGTATCATCGACATTGGCGGTAGGAGTATGAAAGGAGCCAAGAAGCAGACTCGACAGGTTCAGCTCAACTCAAGCATTTTCAGCTTGCAACTTCAGCTGTGCCAGAAATATCATGTAAAAAGGCTGTATTCAAGTCCTTTGGGTGCATGATGAGGTTTTCCAGTATCAGCCAGCAGTGCAGACCTTATTTCTTTCACGTGCATGCAGTAAATAGCACATTAAAGTGGCTTGGGTCACTTTCAGCAGGTTATATTTTGCAAATATGCATGCTTTTGATCTAGGCTATGTGACTTGCTTTTTGAGCAGGACTTCTAAGCCTAGATGCCCATAAATTCCTGTGTCAGCAACAAGTGGACGGTTTTGCTTTAGCCTTAAGCCAAGTGCTCAGTTTTAAACGCATTACATGGTGCAGTTGGGGGCAGCCTATCGATTCTCTGGCATTCCCTTTGTAAGTGCTTGCATGTCACCAGCCCCGACATTTCTATTACTGCAAACTAGGCTTTACCATGTTGGTGACTCTTCTCTATTCTTGGTGGTTCTCTCCTCCAAGGTTATGGCTCTCTACCTGTAATTCCACCGTTCAGTATGGAATGTTTGGTTGAACACAATGCTAATTAATACAATATTGCAAACAATATGGTTGTGGGTGAAGATCTTCAACTCACACTACCCTCCTAAATGCCCATGTTCTCTCACCATCTGCTCTTTATTGGTCCACCCACACATGGTGGAAACAATCTTCAAGAGAGCACGTAGGACAAGAGAACATTACACAGGGCATGTGAACATGGAGATATGCTCCTCCCCCTTGCTACTTGCTTCCATAATTGAGTATTAAAGCTTAACAATTGCAAGTAGAGTTGATGTCAGCGGCATTGTTTGCGATGAAAGTGTTTGGAATGTTGAAATTTTTAATTTGTCGTGATCCTTTGCGACTAAGTCTTCAAGTGGATGCAGGGAGCCCTGGGAAAGCTTTCCCTATGGTTCAACTTGAGAAAGGAAGGTTGAAATTAGGCTTTTCTACCGATCAAGAAGACCATCAAAGCTAAGCATTTGGTTAAAATATCTTACACAAGTGTTCAAGCATCATGGAATTCTGAAGTCCATTGTAGGGGATAGAGATCCTAGAACTATAAGTCTCTTTTGGCGGGCCTTGTTTGATAATATGGGCACCAAATTGGACTTTTCATCAACTTATCACCCTCAAACAAATGGACAAAAAGTGAGGCTACAAATTCAATCGTGTTAGACCTCTTGAAATGTTGTGAGACGATCAAAAGTTTTCTTGGGAGAAGTACTTACCACTTAGGACATTTGCATAACAACACGGTGCATGCATGTGGTTTTGCTACCTATTCTATGCACAAAGAATGAGATATTTGCAACTGATGAGTATGTAAAAGACTTGGATATTACCTTTGCTCAGGTGCAGACAGCCATTGCAAGTTATAAGACAAACATAAAAAGACTACCAATAATCATAAAAGGCGATTTGATGTCAAGGAGAATGATTGGATATTACTGAAATTCGAGAAGGCAAAACTTAGTAAGAGACTTGGCAATACCCTAAACTTGCAACTAAGTACTATGGGCCTTTTCAAGTGATCAAGAAGATCAATGAAGTGGTTTTTAGGCTGGCATTGCCTAGTCAGGCACATACACAATGCTTTTCATGTGAGTCTCCTTTGCAACTATGTAGGGTTGGAGCCCAGTGAACCGGTCATTAAGGATTCACCGCAAAGTGAATGAGCTTGAGAAGATTTTGCATCTAAAACAGATTGTATATCACAAGGAACGCAAGCTTGCTTTGCAGACAAGCTACTTATCAGGCGTTAACTTGTGAAGTTTAAGACCTATCTTCCCATTGATGCTAAATGGGTAGATAAAGAGTTCTTTAAAGATTTCTTGCACTTGCTTCTTCAAACATATTTGGATGCTTTTTAGTTACGGATACCTTGTGTACTTGTCTATACCAATGTTACATTGCATAGCATCTTTATATGCTTGCCTGCAAATTGAATTTGCATGATGTTTTTTTACTTCCTTAACTAATGCATAGTTTCGAGTAAGGGAACATCCACCTTGAAAGAGTGCACAGAGCGCAAGCAAAGGGGCACTAGAGTGTGCTGAATAGAGAGTGCAAGAGAGAGAGATATGGAGCAACTACGCTGAATATACTGAAGCAAAACAGTCCCAAGCAAGAGTCACAAGTAGTCTCATAAGTAAGGGAGCAAAATATGTACAAGACTGAATGAATAGTGAGAGGCCAGCCCCACCTATTTATAGGTGGGTAATGCTGGCCGGCTGGGACTGAATAAGCTGCCCGACTCGAGCAGAGAAGTTGGCCGACTGGTAAAATACCAAATGGATTGGGAAAAATCCCAGAAAAATATAAAAAAAATAAGGGTGGCCAGTCCACAATCAAGGGCCATGCAAAAGGGACCAAAAGAACACCAGAAATGGACAAAAACTAGGAATGAATGTGCTAACACACACGTGAACCATGAGTGTGAAACTGTGTGCTAACATGGTTTTATGGCATGTGACAGGTGGTAAGTACTTGTCATAACTCACCCTTAGAATCTAGCATTAATTTATTAGTGAGTGTGTACACACTTTATTAAGTTTTGGGTGACCAAAACTCACTTATAAATTATGACTAACCCTATGTTCACACACACTGATGCCCGGAGGTGGACAGAGCTCAATGTCCACTGCCTAGACCTTATCCCCTTTGCTCAAAGAGAGAGCAACCAGCCATGTGCCAATCCTAGCTTGGATGCCAACTCACTTTCCCTCTTAGCCTGACACCCAAAGTGGACATCTCATCATCTCTCTCTTCTTCTCTCTCTCTAGAAGTTAGTGCCCCCTTCAAAAGGCTTTATGGCTTTATTTTCTGCACTTTCTTCTTCCCTACACCATATCCAAGCTTGGTGAAGTGTTTTCCAAGCTTCCAAGAGTGTTTCTAGGCCATAATCACTCTGTGACACACTCCCAATGGTTCAAATTCAGTAAAACAATCCTTTTATTTGCTATAATTTCAGTAAGCTTGCTTGCCATCCAAATAGCATTATTACCTTGTTGGGTCCGTTGGTTAATCCATAATAAAATCCATTGTAATACTTTCCTATGGCTGCATGGGAATAGGCAATGGCTGAAGCAACCCTGATGCCTTTTGCCTATCAAATTTCACCTTTTGACAAGTGATATATGCACGTACACGTGCCTCTATGTCCTTCCACATACTCGGCTAAAAGAGATACTGCTCAATCATGTGCGTTGTGGACATTATGCCTCTATGACCAGCATATAGAGGAGCATGGTACTCATCCAAAACCTTTTGTCTCATGTCAATGACTGCACATAGACAATTATCTTTCATAAGATATCCCTCTTTGATCACATATGAGGCATGTGCATGACCAGCCATCAAATCAACCCAAATAGTAGCAAAATCAACATCCGTATGGTACAAATTACGCATGACAGACAAGTCCGCATGAGAGACAATCGAGATAGTTGCTATATATGGCTCTCGTGACAATGCATCTGCCACTGCATTCTTCTTTCATGAGGTGTGTAAGATCTGAAAATGAAACATCGAGAGAAAATTGGCCATCCTCATATGCTTCTTTAACAATTTAGTTTGGGTAAGAAAATACCTCAAACTCTGATGATGTGTCTGCATAGTGAAATCAGCCCAAGAAGGTAATGTTTACATATGGTTAGTGCAGGAATTACAGCCAAGAGCTCTTTCTCATAAATGCCAAGAGAGAGCTCTGCATCATGCAATCTATGACTCTCATAAGCCACACCATTTTCTTCTTGATTTAGGACAGCTCCTATGCAGTTTCCAGATGCATCACATTTCACATTGAATGGCTTTTGCAAATCCAAAATGGTTAACACTGGACCATGTGTAGTTGCATCTTGCAATTTGAGGAATGCATCTCTCTCAAAATTAGTCTATTTAAATATAGCTTTCTTCTTTGTGAAGTCATGCAAAGGAGAAGCAATCGATGTGAAGTTACGAATGAATGTGCGGTAGTAAGAGCATAGTCCAAGAAAACTATGGATCTCATGCACGGATCTCAATTTAGGCCAATTCCGAATTATGTCAATCTTAACAAGATCCAAGTGCACTGTATCTTTGGACACTATGATAGTGTATCTCTAACAAGAAGAACTTACTCTTCTTTGCATTTATGAAGAGTTTATTTTTATAGAGTTCTTCAAAAGCAATAGTCAAATGAGCTCTATGCTCTTCTCTGGTCTTCGAGAAGACTTTGATGTCATCAAAGAAGACATTTGTAAATTTCCTATACCCACAGAACATACGATCCATCATTCTATTGAGGGGCATTCGTAAGACCAAAAGGCATAACAGGATACTTATAAAGCCTAAATTCTGTCTTGAAAGCAGTTTTATGTACATCCTCAGGCACCACATGCACTTGTTGATACCCACTCTTGAGATTAATTCGGCTAAAATATGCCAATCCATCTAACTTGTCAAGAATGTTGTCTGTGCGTGGAATCGAAAACCGATTCTTGATAGTGAGCTTATTCAAAGCTTTATAATCCACACACATACGAAAAGATTCATCCTTCTTTGAACCAAGAAGACGTGTGAACAATATGGGGAAGAGCTTGGTTGAACCAAACCTTTCTCAAGAAGTTCATTGACTTGCTTCATGATCTCCTCTCTTTGGGATGCACTTACATGATAGGCTGACCTATTAGGTGGTGAGCTACCCGGCACAAGATCAATGCGATGATCTTCCTATAAGGGCAAAAAGACGAAAGGACTTGATGTACGAGCGATCAGAGCAAAACCACACAGCATGAAATATGTGAGTGAATATATATATGATGGTGAGTGCAAATATGTATAAGCTCCCTCTGATGTGAGGTGATGTGAGGTGAATCTGAGAAGAAAAGATCAGTGCAGAAGTAGAGATGATGTCGGAGCTGAAGCATAGTCGATGATGAAGGCTCGCATGGATGTGAGGCAAAGCACTCCGAGTGGTGGTCAATGTCGAAGGCTCGCGTCGGTGGATGCAGAGGCACTCCGAGGTGGTAGTGGCAGTGGAAGATGATGTGATGCAGGCTCTGATGACAAGGGTGTTACTGTACCTGCTGAGGTGGTAGATGAAGAGTAGAGAGGGTTGCCGTCCCAAGTGGTGGTGGTGGAGCAAGCTCTGGTGACAAGGGTGCTGCGTGCCTGAATGGTGCAGGCTCTGGTGACAAGGGTGCTACGTACCTGAGGGGTGCAAGCTACATGATGTGTAGATAGAGGTCATGTATATATGATGGCGTGTAGCGGATTCCAAGTGGAGAAAAGCAACGTGGTAGACAAGTGTAAAAATGCAGGTGAGAAAATGGAAAAACAAACTGTGTGGGAGAACGACGAAGATGGGTGGTGCAACCTTCTAGAAGAATCAAGGCGGTGACAGGGGTAGAAGAGGGAGAATTGTGGTTGATCGAAATGTGATTGAGGTTAGTAGAGGGTCAACAAAGTGCTTAATAAGTCTCTAGGATTATGGTTTTCGGGTTAGCTGATGTTGGAGGGATATAGAAGAGGGGAGAGGACTCATTTCGGACTAGAGTCGGCATCACCATTCTGAAGCCGTTTTCAGTCAATAGGGGAGACTTTTGGTCAACTAGATGCCAGTGGAGGTCAGTTAAGGCTTGTAGGTGGCAGATCAAAGCTTTTGGAGGTTGATTCTAATTGGGGCGGACAACTAGAGGAGTCAGCTAGGTCAAGTTAAGAGATTTGGAGTGTGTATAGGTACCTAATGATGTCAGACAGGAGGGTTGAGGACATGTGTAGTGTTAATTGGTGCCCTTGGAGCTGGGATCTTGGTGTCCCCCCTAGTTCTGATCTCATTTTGTGTTTTCTTCATGTGTGTTTGTTGGTGGTATTGTAGAGGCCATCATCCATCCATCACATGCATGGTGCCCCCATTGAGGATTAGAAGGTTCTTGTTTATAGGGCTTTGGTCAGTAGGTTGGAACCCACTTGTTGATCAACT